>NC_064410.1:63570000-63747500 GCF_023375975.1 Astyanax mexicanus | reverse complement strand
AAAGCATTCCTTCACTAGAACAGTACAGTGTATAATATCCCTTGCTAGTGCAGTACAGCATTACTCACTAGTACGGTACTCAGTACAGCATTACTCACTAGTACAGTACTCAGTACAGCATTAATTACTAGTACAGTACTCAGTACAGCGTTAATTACTAATACAGTACTCAGTACAGCATTATTCACTAGTACAGTACTCAGTACAGCATTACTCACTAGTACAGTACTCAGTACAGCATTACTCACTAGTACAGTACTCAGTACAACATTATTCACTAGTACAGTACTCAGTACAGCATTAATTACTAGTACAGTACTCAGTACAGCATTCTTCACTAGTACAGTACTCAGTGCAAGATCAGTACAGCATTCTTCACTAGTACAGTACTTAGTAAAGTATTTATCACTAGTACAGTACTCAGTAAAGTATTTATCACTAGTACAGTACTCAGTACAGCATTCTTCACTAGTACAGTACTCAGTACAGCATTATTCACTAGTACAGTACTCAGTACAGCATTATTCACTAGTACAGTACTCAGTACAGCATAATTCACTAATACAATACTCAGTACAGCATAATTCACTAATACAATACTCAGTACAGCATTAATTACTAGTACAGTACTCAGTACAGCATTATTCACTAGTACAGTACTCAGTACAGCATTATTCACTAGTACAGTACTCAGTACAGCATTACTCACTAGTACAGTACTCAGTACAGCATTAATCACTAGTACAGTACTCAGTACAGCATTACTCACTAGTACAGTACTCAGTACAGCATTACTCACTAGTACAGTACTCAGTACAGCATAACTCACTAGTACAGTACTCAGTACAGCATAACTCACTAGTACAGCACTACATACAGGACTTCTTACAACATTAATTACTAGTACAGTACTTAAAACAACACCAGTACAGCATTAATCACTAGTATAGCACTCAGTACAGTACTCAGTACAGCATTATGCACTACTGCAGCACTAGTAAAGCACTATTGTGGTGAAGTTGATGTTTCAGATGGAGAGAAAGTCGCGGGAGAAGAATCCCGCCCGAGATTCCCGGGAACCCCATCCCCCCACCCGCCCCCCCCCCCCCGCCCCACCACAGAAATCCCATAGCAACAGCTGCCAAAGGAAGAGCCAAGTGACGGCCCACTTCTTACGCAATACAACGGAACTGTGCCAGCGGGCACACACACACACACACACACACACACCTCCCTCAACCATGCAAAGCTTTTCTTCCCTCTCTCTATCTTTCTTCTCCGATCATTTCATCATCAGTCCTGTCGTAATGCGTATCCTTCCACCTCGTCTCTCAGGCGTATGGATACGAACCACAGCGCAGAAGCAGGGTACTGAGTACAGCATTCTGTACTAGTACAGTACTTACTACAGCATCAATATAGCATTTCTCACTAGTACAGTACTATGTAGCTTATTTTACTAGCACATACAATACTCAACAACAATTACATAGAGAAGTACAATATGATTAAAAGAAAAAAAGATGTGTGATAAAACTGTCCGTCATTGCAATATTGAAACATGTAAAATCCAATAAATTAGTTTAATCTTCCGAAAGGTTTTTCAGCATTTGGCTTCACAACGCTTTACCCAATGCTCTACCAAATGCTCTACCTCTACCTTACCCTCACTCTACCCCCTATGCTCTACCCTTCACTCTACCTCTAGTTTACTCTAACTCTACCGAATGCTCTACCTTTACTTTCCCCTTATCCTACCAAACGCTCTACCCAATGTGCTACCCTCACTCTTCTCCTCGGTCTTACCCTAGCTCTACCCAATCCTCTACCAAACTCTCTACCCGCTCTTTACCCCATACTCTACCCTACGCTCTACCCAATGTGCTACCTTCACTCTACTGAACGCTCTACCCAAAAGCTCTACCCAATGTGCTACCCTCACTTTACCGAAAGCTCTACTGTACGACTGTACGCTCTACCCAATGTGCTACCCTTACTCTACCTCACACTCTACCTTTAGTTTACCCTAACTCTACCGAATGCTCTACCAAACGCTCTACCCTACACTCTACCTCTACTTTACCCAAACTCTACCAAACACTCTACCCCTGCTGCACCATACGTTCTGCCTCTAGTTTACTCTAACTCTACCGAATTCTCTACCTCTACTTTACCCTCTCTCTCTACCAAACGCTCTACCCAATGTGCTACCCTCACTCTACTCCTCGGTCTTACCCTTGCTCTACCCACACTCTACCACTTACCCTAGCTCTACCAAATCCTCTACCATCGTTCTATCAAACTCTCTACCCGCTCTTTACCGCATACTCTACCCTACACTCTACCCAATGTGCTACCTTCACTTTACCGAACGCTCTACTGTATGCTCTACTGTACGACTGTACGCTCTACCCAATGTGCTACCCTTACTCTACCTTACACTCTACCTTTAGTATACCCTAACTCTACCGAATGCTCTACCAAACGCTCTACCCTACACTCTAGCTCTAGTTTACCCTAACTCTACAGAACGCTCTACCCTACACTCTACCTCTACTTTACCCTAACTGTACCAAACACTCTACCCCTGCTGCACCATACGTTCTACCTCTAGTTTACTCTACCGAATGCTCTACCTCTACTTTTCCCTCTCTCTCTACCAAACGCTCTACCCTACTCTCTTCCCCATCGCTCTACCCAATGTGCTACTCTCACTCTATTCCTCGGTCTTACCCTTGCTCTTCCCACACTCTACCACTTACCCTAGCTCTACCAAATGCTCTACCAAACACTCTACCACCTATATCAAACTCTGTACCTGCACTCTACCCCGTACTCTACCTCACGCTCTACCCAATGTGCTACCTTCACTCTACTGAATGCTCTACCCAAAAGCTCTACCCAATGTGCTACCCTCACTTTACCGAAAGCTCTACTGTATGCTCTACTGTACGACTGTACGCTCTACCCAATGTGCTACCCTTACTCTACCTTACACTCTACCTTTAGTTTACTTTAACTCTACAGAACGCTCTACCCTACACTCTACCTCTACTTTACCCTAACTCTACCAAACACTCTACCCCTGCTGCACCATACATTCTACCTCTAGTTTACTCTACCGAATGCTCTACCTCTACTTTACCCTCTCTCTCTACCAAACGCTCTACCCAATGTGCTACCCTCACTCTATTCCTCGGTCTTACCCTCGCCCTTCCCACACTCTACCACTTACCCTAGCTCTACCAAATGCTCTACCAAACACTCTACCACCTATATCAAACTCTGTACCTGCACTCTACCCCGCACTCTACCTCACGCTCTACCCTCACACTGTACCAAATGCTCTACCAAAAGCTCAAACCCACATTCTACCTTCGCTCTACCCTTCCTATCATCACTCTACCTCACTCGCACACACTACACCACTCTACCCTATACTCTACCTTTCCTACCCGACTCATGTTTTATTAGCGCCTCCATATCTAGTAATAAAGCAGTAAATTTAGTATGTGCAGATGGGGGGCGAGTCTTAGAGCTATGATTTAATAATAATATCCATATTTGACTCAACATAACGATAATGTATAACAGAAACTATACAATATAATTTACAATATAATGCAATATCTCTGGACAGTAGAGACAATAACTCCAGCAAAAGCAGGAGAAGCTCTTTTTAATAATGCCCTTAATTTCAGAAGAAATGATGAATAATGAGCAGGTGCTGCAACACTTTTGGCCACATCCAATCAGATTACCAGAGGCCAAGCCCGAGCGCTCTCGTGAAAGTCATCAGCTGTAGCACTGTTCCAGTGCTCTCCATCTGATTCACCATCCAAGAGCCTCAGTGAGAGAGTGGTCAGGAGGACACTGCTGACCCGGGATCAGCGCTCTGAGGTTCTGGTGCAGTAGTAATGGAGTCTCTGCGGTACTGAGAGTTCTGGTCCTGGATCAGCTCTTACTGTGAGAAGCTTGTTGGTTCTGGAGCAGAGTGAACAGAAGTTAAGAGGTTCTTGACCTTTCTACAGCTGGAGACGATCACCTGAAGGACGCACTAATGAGCCTCAGTCATTTACTCTACGCCTCTCGTCCACTCGTCCAACTCGTCCCCTCGTCCTCTGTCCAACCTGGAGAAGATACTCGTGTCCTGCTGGTCTCTTTATTGGTTCTGTTATCCAGCTTAATATAAGTTTATTTTAAATAACATAAATCAGAGCAGTATGGTTCTTTAAATGTTTGGTTATTTAATGCTTCAGGATTGAGAAATTAAGACAAGATGCTCTATCTTACCCCCCACCAACAGTCTATTTTCACTTCATCCTCCTGTCTGGTTTAAACAGCAGCAGATCTTCTGAATATATCTACACTGATGGGTGTGGTGTTCTGGAAATGAGGTGTGTTCAGGTACATTTCTGGAGTTTTATCTTGTTTATCTTGGTAACAGAAAACACAGGAGCTCCACTGACTGAATACAACCTAGACAGACGCCAACAGTCAGACGTTCATCGCTATCTTGGCATGTGCCCAGTGCATAGACTCCCATTTGCTACGCATGCAACAAACCCAACTTTTACATCAACAATAAACAGAATAGTAAATAAAATAACATTGCTGTTCCCGTAAATGAGCTGCTGGAGCTCCTTCACAGCGTCAACCAGCAGCTCAGTTTCCTCTGCTGAGAAGAGTTTGTTGAACACGTCCAGGTAGCTGCACCGTTACAATAGCAATCCGCCAAAGACAGAGCTCACCTGACTCTCAAAGGGAATTATTAGAAAGAGACACTCATGATTAATTAATATAATTAGTACATGCCTTATGTATGGCATTTCGAGCTTCACATGGTGTACTTTTCCCATCGTTACGATAGCAAAGACACAGTGACACGCCTTAAACCAAGCTGCACGGTGCATGGACGAAGGCTCGCCTATAGATCACTACAATAAATGGTTCTGTATAGCTTTAATGTCTTCAAAATAAAATTTACAATGTAAAAAACTTAAACAAAAAAAGAAAACATATTGAATGAGAAGAGGTGTGTCCAAACATCTCACTGTTTTACTGGTACTTAATATGAGTTTCTTAAATTTTACTAAATTAAAAACCTCTGGAATATAATCAAGAGGAAGATGGATGATCACAAGCCATCAAACCACCAAACTGAACTGCTTACAGAATTTTTGCACCAGGAGTAAAGCAGCATAAAGCTATCCAAAAGCAGTGTGTAAGACTGGTGGAGGAGAACATGATGCCAAGATGCATGAAAAAAACTGTGATTAAAAACCACCAGGGTTATTCCACCAAATATTGATTTCTGAATTCTGAAAACTTTATGAATATGAATTTGTTTTCTTTGCTTTATTATTTGAGGTCTGAAAGCTCTGCATCTTTTTTGTTATTTCAGCCGTATCTTCAGAGCTGTATATATCAACCATTCCAGGAGTGTCCGGCCTGCCGAAATTAAATTACTTAGGGCATGGACAACTCATCCAGGAGGTCACAGAAGAACCCAGAACTGGAACAGGAACACGGTTGTGGGTTCAATGCTTAGGTACAAGTGTACAAGTCTTACTTGTGAAATAGAGCTTTTGAGTAAAGCAGCATAAAGTTATCCAAAAGCAGTGTGTAAGACTGGTGGAGGAGAACATGATGCCAAGATGCATGAAAAAAAAACTGTGATTAAAAACCAGGGTTATTTCACCAAATATTGATTTCTGAACTCTTAAAACTTTATGAATATTAACTTCTCATATTTCTTTTCTCATTTTTTGTAAATAAATGCTCTAAATGAGAATATTTTTCATTGGAATTTGGGAGAAATGTTGTCTGTAGTTTATAGAATAAAAACAACAATGTTCATTTTACTCAAACATAAACCTATAAATAGCAAAATCAGAGCTGTATATGCTCAGTAATGCATTAAAAACAGACGTTCAGGTCATTTTGGGCAAGGCACACGTTGGCTGTCTCAATACTGCTGAAGAAGAAATGGCAGTACAGCCGCAGTGGGTCAGGAGGTGCTGGAGTGTTGGATGTTTTGTGTAAAACAGGCTGAGAGATGAGTGTTTACACTGAGCAGATACAGGAACAAATATTCCCATAAAACACGTCCAGCACTCAGAAACCTGTTTATAACCCCGTCAGGATGTGCACTCATACTCACATTACATAATATCACAGTCAAAACTGAACATCTGCAGCATAAAATAGAAACCAAGCACTAAAATCTCAATGTTTTAACATTTTTTAACATAAGGAATCATGTAGTAACTTAAAAACAGTGTTAAACAAACCAAAATACACTCTGTGAAGAAGCTTTTAGATGCTCTTATCTATGGTTTCTGAGGCTGGTAACTCTAATAAACTTATCCTGTACAACAGGGGAAACTCTCACTCTTCTGTCCTTTCCTAGGGCGGAGTCCTGATGAGTGCCAGTTCCATCATTTTAATGTTTTTGATGGTAAGAACATTACTGAGATATTCACTATTCACTGTATACCTGTAACTCTACCTCTTCACTACTTTACTTTAACTGATGCTCTCAAACACTTTATTAAGAGACAAGAAATGCAAGTAATTAACTCTTGATGAGTTCAGCACAGCTGTTAACTGAAAGCCTGAATTCCAGGAGACTCTACCTCATAAAACTGACGGAGAAAATCCAGCAGAGATTAACAAAACTGATCATCTGAACAAGAGGAGTTACCTTATTGAAGAATGTAAAATATAAATCATATTCTGGTTTATTTATTTATTTATTATTTATTATTATCTCTTATGTTTTTCTTCATAGTCTGGATGAGTTTAGTTTTTTTTGTGTGTGATTGTGTGTGTGTGTTTGTGTGTGTGTGTTTGTGTGTGTGTGTTTGTGTGTGTGTGATTGTGTGTGTGTGTTTGTGTGTGTGTGTGTTTGTGTGTGTGTGTGTTTGTGTGTGTGTTTGTGTGTGTGTGATTGTGTGTGTGTGTGTGTGTGTAAGAAAGTAGTGGAGGGGTCTCCCACCCTGCAGTCCATTCCACTCCAGATCCGGACTTTAGAACTCTCTCTCTCTCTCTCTCTCTCTCTCTTTTCCACACTCGCTCCTTTCTTCTCTCTCTCTCTCAAAAAAAAAAAAAAAAAAGTCTCATTGTCTCTCCATCTCTCTTTTCCGCTCTCCCTTTTCTGCGCTCACTCTCTCTTTTCTTCTCTCTCTCTCTCTTTTTTCTCTCTTCCTCTTTGTCTTCATCTCATTCTTTGTTCCTCTTTCCATATTTTCCTCTCCCTTTTCACTCTCTCTTTTCTTCTCTCCCCCTCTCTTTTCCTCGTTCTCTCTCAATCTCTTTTTCCATATCTCTCTCTACTCTGTTCTTTCCATCTTTCTTCCTCCCTCTTTCCGTCTCTCTTTTCTTCTGTCTTCCTACCTTGATCTTTCTCTCTGCATCTTTCCCTCAGTCTCTCTCTTTCTCTTACCTTCCTTCCCTCTTTCTTCCTCTCTCTCTCTCTCTCTCTCTCTGCACCTGCACAGGCGGACTCGTGTTGGCTCCGTTGCCGTGGCAACTGCTACACTGGGTATCACTGGTGCAAACCATTAGGCACTACCACACACACACACACACACACACAATCACACACACACACACACACACACACTTATATATACACACACACACACACCTCCTTACAAGGGTATCCGGTCAGCAGACTGAGGGGCTGATGGGGAAGGAGATACACGTTACGGTAGAGGTCAAATCAAGGGCATGAACATGTCTTTCTACGTCTCCACATGTCTCGCAGGACCTGTGTCTCTAAGTAGCTCTCCGTGTCTCCCTGTGTCTTCCAGTATCTCTACTCATGTCCATGTGTCACCCAGTGTCTCTCTGTTTATCTTTTCGTGTCTCTCCATGTATGTCTCTCCAAATCTCTCTGTGTCCGACACTTGTCTTTCTGTGTCTCCCCATCTCTCTCCATGTTATGTTTAAATGCATCTCCCTGAGTTCCTTCATGTCTCTGCATGTCTCACATTGGCATCAGGATCACCCATGTCTGTGTCTTTCAAAGTCTATACTTAACACCAGGTGTCTACCTATATCTCTCCCTGTCTCTCCCTTGTTTCTCTCTGTGTCTTAGTGTCTCCCAGTATCTCTACTTAAGTCCATGTGTCACCCTGAATCTTTCTGTGTCTCTCTCTGTGTCCGACATTTGTCTTTCCATGTCTCCAAATAGATTTCCCTGTCTTTCTCCAGGTCTATCTGTGGCTCTCAATGTCTCTCAATGTCTCCCAATGTCTTCCAGTGCCTGGATCTCTACAGGTGTCCCTGTGTTTCCCCATACCTCTCTCATTGGGCTCCCAGTGACTCTCATGATCTCTTTATGTCTCTTTGTAGCTCCCCATGTCTCTGTATCTTTCAATGTCTCTACTTAACTTCAGATGTCTACTTATATAGCTCCCTGTCTCACCATGTCTCTCTTTGGGTCTCCCTGTCTCTACATATCTCTCAGTGTCTCAGTGTTTGTCTGAAGTTTCCAGTGTTTGCAGACAAGAATGAATCTGCAGGCTTGTTTATTTCTTAAGCAAGATATATAGGGAGACAGAGGGAGAGACACAATTAGACATACAGGGAGACAATGAGAAACAAGGGTGAGACATAGAAAGAGACAGGGAGAGATATCAGGAGAAACCTGGAGTTAAGTAGAGACATTGACAGACACAGAGGCCACCGTGTCTGTCCATGTCTTTCAAAGTTTTTTATTGGCTCCATGTCTTCATATATCTCCCTATATGTCTCCCTGTCTCAATATATATCTCTCTCTGTGTTTCACTCTTGTCTCACTTTATTTCCACTTAGCGACATGTGTCTCTGCATATCTCTTCTTGCGTCTCTTCCTGCATGTCTCACCATGTCTTCCTCTGTGTCTCACTTTTGTCTCTTTATGTGTCCCAATACCTCTCTCTCTGTCTCCCTGTACATCTATGTGTGTCTCTTCCTGTCTCTCCATATCTCTCTCAATGTCTCCCTGTATTTCTGTGTCTCCCAGTGTTTCTCTGTGTCTCTCAGTGTTTCTCAGTAGTTCCCAGTGTTTGCTGAAGGGAATTAATCTGCAGGCTTGTTTATTTCTCAAGCTGTTCGAGCCGAACATGAGTCGTTATAAACACAAGTAAAAACAGTAACAGTCAGATGGTCGTCCTGCTGCTGCCGCCGCCGCCGAGCATGTGCTGCTCTGACTGAGCGCGAGAGGAGCGCGAGAGAAGAGCGAGAGACACTGACGAGACGCAGCGACGAATCAGAGATGAGTAGAGATGAGTAAAATCATACCGGGGATTTACTAACCCAGTAAGAGTTAAAAATTAAATTCACTTTATTTTTTAATCGTGATTAATCACATCTTTGCTCCTATATAAATAACAAAAATATTCGGTGATTAATCGCAATTATTTGCATATTTTCTTATACATAAAGTTTAGGATTTTAATATTGGATATTTAATTGTAAATAAAAATATCAATGCTAGATTTACAAAGAAAGATTACATGTATATTATTGGTGTCAATTCATTTTAATAAATAATCGCATTAATCACAAAAATATTCTGTGATTAATCACAATTAATTGCATGTTTGCTTTTCATTAAGGCTTAAGATTTTAATATAGGATATTTAAATGTAAATGAAATAATCTATGCTAAATTGACAAAAAAAGTTACATGCATATTAATTGTGTCAATTACTGTAAATAAATAACTGTATTAATCACAAAGATATTCTGTGATTAATCGCGATTAAAATAATCATTAAAAATGTTTTTGCTGAAAAGTATCCTGTATCCTGAAAAGTCATGGGACAGAAGTAAGCAAATTTATCAAGACATGTTGCTTCAGGGTATGTTTTATGTATAAGTGGTGTGGTGTTATCTTGTGAGTAAGGTTACACACCATTAAAAGGCTTATATTAGCACCCACAAGGATGGTGACCGGTCCATGTGACCAGTGAATAACAGAAATCACATTCAGATTCAATGCAGGGGGCTCCGCCCACATATCCCACAGGTCAGTGGTTTGCAAAAGTATTCATACCCTTTGAACTTTTTTTTTTTTATTTACATTTTTATCACCTTACAATTACAAACTTATTTTTGTAACGTATTTTATTGAGATTTTAAATGACAAAACAACACAAAATAGAACGTAATTTAGAAGTGGAATGAAAATGATATGTTTTTTCAACATTTTAATAAAATAAAAATCAGTAAATTTGAGGTGCAGATCTTCTAGCCACTCAGAAAAGTCCAGTTAAGTCTTCTAGTGTAAAAGAAAAAGCAGCACAGAATTCCAAACCAAATTCCTGAAATTCCCTCCTCCAACAGCTCCATAATCCCTCCTCTCGCCGCAAACCACCAGCGTACGGAATGCATCAATCATGCATGTTTATGGATTCAGATTTCTTCTGTGTCTGACTTCATATAACACACACTAACACTGTTTAAAGGCTTCACACATTGTTTAAACAGCACAAACTGATCTGAGAACAGTTCCTTTACCACAACCACGGTCCAAAAACTGCGATTCTGTAGGTATTGTAGAATAACAGGAATCTAGTACATCAAAAACTTAAAATTAAAATTATCACTAATAAACTCATTTCTTAAAGTTTTTCACAAAACACCAAAATATATAGACCATAAAATACTTAAAAACTACACATCATGCAAAAAGATAAATGAGAAAGAAATGAATCGAGTTATCAGCCAAAAAAAAGGTATAAAAATAATTTTGAACGTTTTGGGATAGTGGTGCACCTTCCCAGGAGTGGCCGGCCGAGCAAAATTACACCAAGAGCACATTCTCCACACTCCACAGTTCACAGCGACTATGCTACTGAGAAAAATATACTTTTAAGTAAGTAAATAGCAGGAATTACGTATTTATTGGTGTCAGTTTTACAAATTTAAATACCAATACAATGTTCTTCACCGCTATTCTTTACCCTACTCATTTAATTGAGCAATTTTTTTATACATATACTCAAAATTATTGATTTGTTTTTTGTCACACTGCAAGAGATGGTATTATATTTACGTAAACATAACCAGAATTGTGTTGTGTAACAGCAGAAAGAGAAGAAATTAAAAGCATTTTTTCTTTTTTTTTCTTTAAGCGAATTTATTTAATTAGATCAGGGGTGACCAAACTACGGCCCGCGGGCCATTTGCGGCCCATTTCCTTTTTTGGAGCGGCCCGCGAGGTATTTTAGAAATAGAATGAAAGTTGGCCCGCTGTTAAGCAGGTTTTTATAATGTTAGATTCAAAGTTTGAACGCTAGGTGTCAGAAACGGGCCAAAGAGTCTAAAAGCGGAAAGTGCACATTTCTAGCGCAGAAAAACGGACCAAAGAGTCTAAAAGCGGAGAGGGTGCGCATTTCTAGCGCAGAAAAACGGACCAAAGAGTCTAAAAGCGGAGAGAGTGCGCATTTCTAGCGCAGAAAAACGGACCAAAGAGTCTAAAAGCGGAGAGAGTGCGCATTTCTAGCGCAGAAAAACGGACCAAAGAGTCTAAAAGCGGAGAGAGTGCGCATTTCTAACGCAGAAAAACTGGCCAAAGAGTCTAAAAGCGGAGAGAGTGCGCATTTCTAGCACAGAAAAACGGGCCAAAGAGTCTAAAAGCGGAGAGGGTGCGCATTTCTAGCGCAGAAAAACGGACCAAAGAGTCTAAAAGCGGAGAGAGTGCGCATTTCTAGTGCAGAAAAACGGGCCAAAGAGTCTAAAAGCGGAGAGGGTGCGCATTTATAGCGCAGAAAAACAGGCCAAAGAGTCTAAAAGTTGCCGTAATTAAGGAGTTTAATATTAAGAGACATCATGAAATTAAACATCAATTTGAAAAATCTTAGTTTAAACAACACTGTCAAAGATAAAGATAGTAAGTCAAGTAAAATGGTGTGTAAATAAAATAACCAGAAAAAAAAAGTATTAATTAAAGTGGTATATTTCATTATTTAGAGTGTGGTCTGTGACTTATATATTATTATTATTATATATTTCTCCTTCTGGCCCCCAACAAAAAGAGTTTTGACACCCCTGAGTTAGATAGTCATTTATTGTAAAGTAAATGAAGTTAGAATTTCAAGCACTTTCTCCAAAATTCCAGCACTTACTTATTAAGTAGAGATGGGACCGATCCGATACAGTATTGGTATCAGGGTCGATATTGACGTAATTTGACGAATCAGATATCGGACGAGCGCTGCCGATTCACTTACCGATCCATATTCCAGTCCACAGCTTGAACTGGACAATAAACCTGCTGTAAGGTTAACACAAAACACATCATTGATCCGGATTCCAGTTCCACAGTTTACCCTGAACCCCCAGCAGCTTCAGTCTGAGGCTGACTGAGTAACTTTAGCTGATTATCTACAGAAAAATATAATTTATCTGGAGATTTTTCACTTTAAAAACGCAGAACAGCAGAACGGCTTCATGTAATATTTATAAATTCAGCTTCTGAGGAGTGAACAGATTAGCCTAACACCAGCAGTCTGTTAGCCTAGCTAGCATTAGCACCCACAGCTGTATTCTGGTGTTGTAAAGATTATATTACAATTACAGACTGGAGTAAACTATAGTCATAATAAACATATCCTATAAAACTACAGCATCTACAAACACTAACCAGCACAAACACACCCATCTGTTATTAAAAACAGAGATTAATTTAGTTCAGAAATACAGTTAGCATCGCCAGTTAGCCGTTAGCCATCTCCATTAACATCTGCATTCTGTTAGCCTAGCTAGCATCGGGCCAACAGCTGTAATCCGGCATTGTGAATTAAATAAATAACTCAATCTCAAGTGAATTAAAGCCATAATCCAAATCTAATATCAAACCACAGATCCTCCTCACTTTAACCAGCACTAATAAATCAATCTGTTATTAAAAAACACAAAATAGGGATTAATTCAGCTCGAAAGTACAGTTAGCATCTCCGGTTAGACATTAGCCATTACAGCTAATCCACTATCAGCTACCTGTCAAAATAAAAGTCTCCTGCGCAACCAGTGCAAAACAAAAATGGCCTGTATTTAATATATATTTTTTTATATTTAATAAAAATCAAAACATTTTGAAAATAAACTATTGTGTGTTTGTATATAAAGTGTGTCAAATAAATGACTTTTGAACGCATTTACATTAAATGCACTTGTGTATACTCCTCAAAAGGCCTCATTATGTAATCTTAATCATAGTACTAAGAATAAACTAAAAGTATCGGTATCTTTGTATAGGTATCGGCAGTTTTATATTTTAGGGTCATATCGCACACCCCTAATTAGTGCTGTGCAATAAAAAAGGATAAATATCGTGGGGATGATAGAAAAGTGTCTACTTACCTTCTACCGTTTCTATCGTTTCTACAGAAATTTCATCAACTATTATTCATGCAAATTTATAAAGTAGGCTACGATGAAATGTAATGCCGTGGTCACTTTGCATAAACTCGGTTTATATAAGTGATAATAAAGTAATCTTCACAAAAAAAAAGCTTCATAATGTGTTTTTTGCGACGTGACGCTGCTTTACGTTATTTGACGGACACTTTAAAAAAATGTTAATTGAGTTTATTTCGATAACTCAATTTAAATACCTGTATAATTTTGAAAAAATGAGCTACTGCATCTACCTCATCTGTTTTTAATTTGATACACATATATTGCTGCACTAAAAGGTAGCAATTCTCATTTGTGAAAGTTTTAATGTCACTTTGAAATAAAGTTGAAAAAACAATTTATTATATTATTTTGTCATATTTTTGAAGAATGTGATATATACTAATATATATATCGTTATCGTGATATAAAAAATCCATATTGTGATATATGATCGCCATATCGCCCAGCACTACCCCTGATGTGTAGTGTACGTGAATTAGTGTTTAATACACCGTGTCCTCCTCCTGTACATCACATATTATACATCATACACCATTATACACCATCATACACCATCATACACCACCATACACCACCATACACCATCATACACCATCATACACCATCATACACCAACATACACCAACATACACCATTATACACCATCATACACCATCATACACCATCATACACCATCATACACCACCATACACCATCATACACCACCATACACCATCATACACCATCATACACCATCATACACCACCATACACCATCATACACCATCATACACCATCATACACCACCATACACCACCATACACCACCATACACCATCAAACACCATACACCATCATACACCACCATACACCATCATACACCATCATACACCATCATACACCACCATACACCATCATACACCACCATACACCATCATACACCACCATACACCACCATACACCATCATACACCACCATACACCATCATACACCACCATACACCATCATACACCATCATACACCATCATACACCACCATACACCATCATACACCATCATACACCATCATACACCACCATACACCACCATACACCATCAAACACCATACACCATCATACACCATCATACACCATCATACACCATCATACACCACCATACACCATCATACACCACCATACACCATCATACACCACCATACACCATCATACACCACCATACACCACCATACACCATCATACACCATCATACACCATCATACATCATCATACACCACCATACACCATTATACACCATCATACACCACCATACACCACCATACACCATTATACACCATCATACACCACCATACACCAACATACACCAACATACACCATCATACATCATCATACACCACCATACACCATTATACACCATCATACACCACCATACACCACCATACACCATTATACACCATCATACACCATCATACACCACCATACACCAACATACACCAACATACACCATCATACACCAACATACACCATCATACACCATTATACACCATCATACACCATCATACACCACCATACACCATCATACACCATCATACACCACCATACACCATTATACACCACCATACACCATCATGCACCGTCATACACCGTCATACACCACCATACACCGTCATACACCGTCATACACCATCATACACCATCATACACCACCATACACCACCATACACCATTATACACCATCATACACCATCATACACCACCATACACCACCATACACCATTATACACCATCATACACCATCATGCACCATCATACACCATCATACACCATCATACACCACCATACACCATCATACACCACCATACACCATCATACACCATCATACACCATACACCATCATACACCACCATACACCATACACCATCATACACCATCATACACCATCATACACCATACACCACCATACATCATTATACACCACCATACATCATTATACACCATCATACACCATCATACATCATACACCATCATACGCCATCATACACCACCATACACCACCATACATCATCATACACCATCATACACCATCATACACCATCATACACAATCATACACCACCATACACCACCATACACCACCATACACCATCATACACCATCATACACCATCATACACAATCATACACCATCATACACCATCATACACCATCATACACCATACACCACCATACACCACCATACACCATCATACACCATCATACACTATCATACACTATCATACACCATCATACACCATCGTACATCATAATACACCATCATACACTATCATACACCATCATACACCATACACCATCATACACCACCATACACCATCATACACTATCATACACTATCATACACCATCATACATCATACATTATCATACACCATCATACATCATACATCATACACCACCATACACCACCATACACCATCATACACTATCATACACCATCATACACCATCATACACCATCATACACCATCATACATCATAATACACCATCATACACCATCATACACCATCATACACCACCATACACCACCATACACCATCATACACTATCATACACCATCATACACCATCATACACCATCATACACCACCATACACCACCATACATCATACACCATCATACACCATCATACATCATACGCCATCATACGCCATCATACACTATCATACACCATCATACACAATCATACACCATCATACACAATCATACACCATCATACACCACCATACATCATCATACACCATCATACATCATACACTGTCATACACTATCATACACTATCATACACTATCATACATCATAATACACCATCATACACTATCATACACCATCATACACCATACACCATCATACACCACCATACACCATCATACACCATCATACACCACCATACACCATCATACACCATCATACACCATCATACACCACCATACACCACCATACACCATCATACACCATCATACACCATACACCATCATACACCATCATACACCATCATACACCACCATACACCACCATACACCACCATACACCATCATACATCATACACCATCATACACCATCATACACCACCATACACCACCATACACCACCATACACCATACACCACCATACACCATCATACACCATTATACACCATCATACACCATCATACACCATCATACACCATCATACACCATTATACACCATCATACACCATCATACACCATCATACACCATCATACACCATCATACACAATCATACACCATAATACACCATCATACATCATACACCACCATACACCATCATACATCATACACCACCATACACCATCATACACCATCATACACCATCATACACCACCATACACCACCATACACCACCATACACCATACACCACCATACACCATCATACACCATTATACACCATCATACACCATCATACACCATCATACACCACCATACACCATCATACACCATTATACACCATCATACACCATCATACACCATCATACACCATTATACACCATCATACACCATCATACACCATCATACACCATCATACATCATAATACACCATCATACAGAAATAGAGTTTACTGAATCAATTCCTCCCCCTGCAGAGAGGAGAGCACACCAACACACACATATGCACACACACACACACACACACACACACACACACTAACACACACACATATACACACACATATACACACACATATACACACACTCTTATACACACACTAACACACACACACACACACACACAGAGCGAGGCTTGCTTTTCAGCCTATAGCAGGTGGGTGGTGTTGGTTGGTTATTAGTCACCCAGTCTGATAAACAGTCAGCGCCTGAAAGACATTCAAAATGAAAGTCTGAATAGAGTTCAGCCTCTGTGAGTGGGAGGAGAGAGAGAGAGAGAGAGAGAGAGAGAGAGAGAGAGAGAGGAGGAATAAATAGGCCACAGAGAGAGAAAAGAGAAAGAGAGATGGAGGCTCAGAGCTAAACTCTAACTCAGGCTTCATATCCAGAGTTATCACCTCCGAGAAGATCCAATCTAAAGGATTTATCTGAGATAAAGTAAAAAATGCCAAGTTCAACCCACCAAAAACATACACCAATCAACTAAACTCTCCGTCATTTACACCTCAATAAATGTAGATTAAAGAAAATGCGCTTTTTCACGTACTTTTCTCATATTTCCCCAATTTTATCTGCCCGATTGTTCCACCCCTTCAGCTGCTACTCAGCTGTATACCCCCCTATTACTAGTGATGCTCCAGTAACACCAGGAGGGTTAAGAAGACCAGCACACGCCTCCTCCCATACATGTGAAGTCCGACTCCGCCTCTTTTTTAACCTCTTTTGCCGAGTAGCATCACAGCGCTAATGCTCGGAGGAAAGCGCAGCGACTCGGTTCTGATACATCAGCTCACAGACGCAGCCTTCTGCTGATCCACATCACCCTAGGAGTGATGAGGGGAAAGAGAGAGCGCCATCTACTGCACTGTACCCACCCAGAGGGAAACAGCAAGGACAACTGTGCTGTGCTCTCTCAGGGCTCCGGCAGCTGATGGCAAGCTGAATGATCTACAATCTCTATTATTGCATTTAGAAAATTACCTTAGAAAAGTAATTCTATTGATCAGATTAATTCAATTAACATCTCAGCCCTTGCAGGGATGAAACTCTTATATGGTAATATGATGAAATATGCGCTAGTGTTGTTGCATATATTGCTTTTTTATGTTATGTTTCCTCTTAGAAAGAGAAAACGCTGTGTGTGTGTGTGTGTGTGTGTGTGTGTGCAGGAACTATGGGATGGCCTAAAAACTAACTACACAGCAGAATTAGCCAGCACACTTTGTCTGAGGGAGGGATCTATATCTACTCTCTGTAAAATTTCAGAAAATGAGTTTTGTGCTTCTATTGCAGTTTAGCATGAATTAGCTCGTTTGTGTTTTCTTGTTCAGGACAAACATAAACATGGGGCGTGGCCAGCAACAGCTTATTATTTGCATAAAAGTGACAGAGCCCTTAAACGGATCGTTCTGAAAGAGACTGAAACTGGTAAGAACCGAGCTGAAAGAACATTATGAACATGTTTTGTACAGAACACAGACCTGTTCTCTTATTCTAACTCGTGTAAAAACAGTTATAACTGTTGTATAAGTGCAGTTCTGAGATCAGCTGAAGCTCTGCTGCTCACTGTTAATAAAATCAGCTGAATTCTGTGTTTGAGAAGCTCTCAGCCCTCGCTGTACAATGAAGAATCAACATGTGCTCAAACCCCTCCCTCTGTTTCACAGCAAAAACAGAAAGGCGCACTTTAAATTTACAGCTTAATTACTGGAAACACTGACGGCTTTCCAACGCGCAAAATAAAACAAGACATCTGTAATATTTCACTTTTTCTGCAGCTTTTTCTTCCTCTAGTGTGAGAGAGAGAGAGAGAGAGAGAGAGAGAGAGGGATGGAGGGAGGAGGTGGAGAAGATCCAACTGGAACCAAACTGTGCACATCACTCAGCAGAAAACAGGAAAACTCCAACTATCCAACATTCTCCATACACAACCTCTCTCACACACACTCATATACATATATACACATCTATATATATATATAACTTAAATTCAGTGTTTTGTTTTTCATTATTTTGCTACATGAATGTGAACGGTCAAATCAGAAATCAGAATGCGTCTTTTTGCTTTTACGCATTAGCATTAGTGCTACGTGCTTCTCTTCTCTCGTACCCACACTGTATCTCTTTTGGTGCAGCTGTGCAGCTATAGCTGCAAAGAAAAACAGCAAAAGCAAACCACCTGTCCTTTTTTTTCACCTCCTGGACCTGAGCATGAACTTCAGAGCAGCTGTTTCCTGTTTCTCCACTCCAGCAAAAGATGCTCCACATATGAGCTGCTAACTCATCCATTTATAACCCTTTATAAAGCTACTAAATTTAAATTTGTTGACTACAAATTTCATTGTCGACTAATCGTTAATTTGTAACAGTACTGCATTACACAAAGTGCTGGGCACAGAACCACAATGAGAGATGTTTAAACAGCATTAGCAACTAAATGCTAGCTCTTTCACCACTTAGAGGTGAGTATATCGGACAAACCGCTAGCTTATGTCACCCTGGCTTACCAGAACACTTAGGGTTCCTCAGTGTAGGGCTGTCAGGCAGAATTTACTAGCGGTTAGCTGCTAATGCTAATGCTGCTGCTGCTGCACCCAGCCTTCGTGGAAATCTGGAAATCTGAGCTTAATCTGAAGCACTTTACTCAAGCAAATTTGTGTAGGTTAACATCCAGCGCTTGTTTAACTTACCTAGCTTAGCTTTACTTAACTTAGTTATTCCCTTCTATATGGTTAGTTTAGCATAGATTAGCTACTCAACTAACAAATAAGGACGGAGATGGAGACAATGCAGAAATAATCGATGACTAATCGACTAATCGAAAAAATTATTGTCAGATTAGTCGACTAACAAAATAGTCATTAGCCCTAGTCACCCAGAATTCAGGCTTTCAGTTAACAGCTGTGCTGAACTCATCAAGAGTTAATTACTTGAATTTCTTGTCTCTTAATAAAGTGTTTGAGAGCATCAGTTAAAGTAAAGTAGTGAAGAGGTAGAGTTACAGGTATACAGTGAATAGTGAATATTTGAGTAATGTTTTATAATAATTTAGTTTATGAGAAGAAACAACTACTCAACTAAATAAAGAAAAAAAAAATACTCTAAGAAAAAATTAAGGTCAGTCAATCCGAAAAGAAGAATTTTTAAGAACTTTTCAAGAAAGTATCCTCAAGTGCAGTCACTGCAAAAAAGACCATTAAAAACGTTATAATGATGGAACTGGTACTCATCAGGACACCCCAGAAAAGGTTATAATATATGATAAAATTTACAATAAATTAAAAAAACAGGTGTGTCCAAACTTGACTTGACTGGTACTCTAAATATAACTTAGAAGTTCTGAAGTAAATGCAAATAATTCTTTATCAAATCTAACCCTCTACACTCAACCCTAACCATTACTTTAGCCTTATTTATTCCTATAAAAATATAGAAAATATAGATATGATTTAGGGTTTAGGTTACATTTAGGATTATGAAACACATAAGGAATCAAGTTTAGTATTAATCCACAATGCAGAACACTTTAAAATAATGAACAAACACTGATTTTAAGCTGTTTCCAATCTCCAGACAGGTACTGTTAAGGACATTTAGTTGAATTTTGGCTGAAAATCTATGAGACGTCCAAAAACAGACCATCAAAGATGCATTTTTGTTTGGTCTGGCTTTATTTGAATTGTTAAGGTTTTGGGTATAACTAGGTCTAGTTTGGTTTAGTTTAGATCAGGGATGTCCAAACTGTTTCCTTTTGTGGCCCGTTTCTGACGCTAGGACGCTAAGAGTCTAAAAGCGGAGAGAGTGCGCATTTCTAGAGCAGAAAAACGGACCATAGAGTCTAAAAGCTGAGAAAGTGCGCATTTCTAGCGCAGAAAAACAGGCCAAAGAGTCTAAAAGCGGAGAGGATGCGCATTTCTAGCGCAGAAAAACAGGGCAAAGAGTCTAAAAGCGGAGAGAGTGCGCATTTCTAGCGCAGAAAAACAAGCCAAAGAGTCTAAAAGCGGAGAGAGTGCACATTTCTAGCGCAGAAAAACGGGCAAAAGAGTCTAAAAGTTGCCGTAATTAAGGACTTTTATATTAAGAGACATCATGAAATGAAACATCAATTTGAAAAATCTTAGTTTACACAACACTGTCAAAGATAAAGATAGTAAATCAAGTAAAATGGTGTGTAAATGAAAGTAATCAGGAAAATTTATTATTTAAAGTGGTATATTTCATTATTTGTTTTATTATAGAGTCTGTGGCCCGTGACTTCAAATATATTTCTCCTTCTGGCCCCCAACAAAAAAAGTTTGGACACCCCTGGTTTAGATTGTTGAGAATTTGGTTTGGATTGGTGCACTTTAGCACTTTGAGATTTCTTTGAAATGTAAAGTGAATTACATTATCATTAACTAAAGATTTTCCTCAGTTTCTACACTAAACGCAGACTCTCTGCTGATATAAAGCAGTTCTTTTACTCTTAAACAGTCCGTTTACGGGTCTAAACTCTATAATAAACTGTGTAATCTCTCAGACACGCAAAGTGAAAGTTTTCTGTTGGGTTTGCAGTAAGTTAAACATACAGGGCTGAACCTGTTGCAGAGCGTCTGTTGTAGTTACTGTTGCTAAAACGGTGGGTAATTCCAGCCTTCGGGGAAGAGAGAGAGAGAGAGAGAGAGAGAGAGAGAGAGAGATTCCCTGTGTAGAGACTGTACTGGATGAACACTCTAATTGTAAGGTACAGTGCGGAAATACTGGTTTGGCGTCACCAGCGTGACACAACATGTAAAAATCTGTCCATCCCCTCATCCTCTCGCCTCACTCTGAACATCTAACACTCCACTGCACCCAGAGAATCCTGCAAACTGATCCTCCAATCACAGCTAATACTGCTCAACCACAGGAACCAGCAATATTCAACCGAAGAGTTGAGGAATCAGTGAAATAATGAAGTTCAGAGGATATTTTATATCATAAAGCCTCCATAAAACATAAAGAACAGCAAGTATTTAAAGAAAATACCCTGAAAAAGCAAGAAAATGGGTGTTACAAGAGTACTGGGATGCTATGCACTGGGTAAAATAGTTAGTATGCGACTTCTGGGTGGTGTATCATAGTGGATAACAACACTGCCCCCTCCCATAAAAAGACTAGAGTTCTATATAATTCTGGTGATATAGTGATACAGCTCAACTACCAACCCAACTATCAGGTATCTTTTACAGGTTTGAGCAAAATCAACCCAACTAAACCAAACCAGAACAAATTAACTTAAAAACAGCACCAATCCAAACCAAACCCTCAACAAACCAAACTACACCAAACTAGACCAAGTTAAATGCAAAACCAGACCAGACGCCAAACTAAACCAGACAAAATCAAATTAAAAACATAACTAATCCAACCCAAAACCAAACAAAGCCAGACCAAACATAATATTATCCAAACAAAACTGCAAACTAAACCAAACTAGACCAAACCAAACTCAAAACCACACCAAACCAAACCAAACCTGACCAGATCCCAAACTAAAGCAGACCAGATCCAATTAAAAACGGCACCAATCCAAACCAAAACCTCAACAATCCAAACTAAACCAGACCAAACAAAAATGCATTCAAACCAAGCCCCAAACTAAACTAGACCACACCAAACCAAACCCACAACTGACCCAATCTAAATTAAACCAGACCAAATCAAAACCCATCCAAACCAACCCAAACTAAACCAGAGCAGATCAAACCACACCAATCCAAACCCAAAACTCCACCAATCTAAACCAAACCACAAACTATACCAGACCAAACTAAACCAAAGCCAAACTAAACCAGTCCCAATAAAACCAGACCAAACCAAACACCAAAACCACACCAATCTCAAGCAAACCAAACCAGACCAGACCAAACCCAAACCAAACCAAATTTAAAACATACCAATTCAAACCAAAACCTCGACAGACCAAACCAAACCAAACCCAAAACCTCAACAATCCAAACTAAACCAGACCAAACAAAAATGCATTCAAACCAAGCCCCAAACTAAACTAGACCACACCAAACCAAACCAGACCAGACCAAACCCAAACCAAACCAAATTTAAAACATACCAATTCAAACCAAAACCTCGACAGACCAAACCAAACCAAACCAAACCCAAAACCTCAACAATCTCAACTTAATCCAAAACCACACCAAACCAGACCAAATTTAAAACATATCAAATCAAACCAAAACCTCAATAATCCAAACCAAATTAAACCAAAACCCATTCAAACCAAACCAGAACAAAACCTCAACAAACCAGACCAACCCAACCAAAGACAATGTGTGATTTATGTTTATAAAATCCAGTGTGCGTTTTTGGTACTGGACTTTAAAACCATTTAAATCAATAGTAATCAATAGTACAAAGTCTCCTATAATAGTGAAATACTACAGAAATTTTAATTTTACATATCAGAGATGGAAAATTAACATTTTCAACAGGTCTGCAGACTGAAGCTCATCAGTGAATGTACTGGATCCAGATACAGCAGACAGTGGACGTCCCTGACCTCCGTTTAACCCAGACGTGACCTCTGGCCACACCCCCTAGAGCAGCAGGACAGGGCGGGTTATTCGGGGTCATGATGAAAAGGGCACTAAAGAAGAATAGAACATGTGACTGCACAGAGACTCCGCCCCCGAGGGGAATCGGGGCTGATTCAGTGTGGGAGGACTGGTGAAATACTGGGGGTGTTTTTACTGGATCCCCTGAGATAAACAGAATATTCCTCTAATGACCGAGTGCCTGCTTTATTTATATACAGCTACAGTAAAGACTCGGGTCTGACCGATACATCATACAGCTGATAATATCAGAATATGAAGGTTTTTAGGATCTTTTTCAACATTTTTTATATACTTAGGTACTTAGGTAATATACATGATCTTTGGTTTGAGATCGTACCATATTGTATCGGATGCAATAATATCGGCAACATTTTAAATGACGTACATATCGTAAAAAAATACACTGAAATATGAGTGTCATACATGGATAATTAACTTTAAATCTCAGCCCTTGCTGTGCCAATTCATATTATATTCTACAATATCTCAAAATAAACGTGTGTACATACAGCTCTGGGAAAAAATAAGCCAGCACTTAAAACAATGAGTTTCTTTGATTTTACCAAACTGAAAACAAGCCATCAAACCACCAAACTGAACTGCTTGAATTTTTACACCAGGAGTAAAGCAGCATAAAGTTATCCAAAAGCAGTGTGTAAGACTGGTGGAGGAGAACATGATGCCATGATGCATAAAATAAAACTGTGATTAAAAACCAACCAGGATTATTCCACCAAATATTGATTATTTCTGAACTCTTAAAACTTTATGAATATGAACTTGTTGTTTTCTTTGTATTATTTAAGGTCTGAAAGCTCTGCATCTTTTTTTTTTGTTATTTCAGTCATTTCTCATTTTCTGTAAATAAATGCTCTAAATGAGAATATTTTTTTTTTGGAATTTGGGAGAAATGTTGTCTGTAGTTTATAGAATAAAACAACAATGTTCATTTTACTCATATTGAGGAGGGTTGAGGAAGCTCTCCACAGCCCAGTGCTCCCATCAGATCACTGAACAGCCCAGCGGTGGATCATTAACCGGCTGCAGAGTCACTCGGTCACGAGTTACAGATTAAAGAGTTAAATCTTTAACCATGAAGCCTCGAGACAGGAGATCTGCAGATTACACCAACCAGGCGTTCCTGCTCACCGTTCCTCTACCATGCGCTACCTACAGGACACGCCAGGGTTCAACCAACACACAACACCCAATCACACAATTTACCACCAGCCAGAACATTAAAACCACCTGACCAATACTGAGTATTTCCAACTTTCACCACAAAATCAGTTCTAAATCATTGAGTTAAGGGTTTTGAGTTTTGGTGCTGTGACCCGGATATCCTCCAGTTCACTGCTTTTCCTTCCTTGGAGCACAGCATTTGCATAGTGTGCCAAGTCCTGCTTAGAGACTGTGAAAAAAAAGATGGACGCCGTGTCGCCGTTCCCATTAATTCAATGGAAACAAAGCCAAAATCTTCGATCCTGAAACCCGAGTCTGTAGAGCGCAGTAGAGACCAGAGGAGGGAGAAAGACTGTGGAGAGACGCCTGCTCATTTAAATAACCCCGCCCCTGAGGGCTGCCTCGAGGTCACAGGCTGCAGAGCGGACCGGAGAGGGGCGGAGCTGACGGTCTGTTATTGGTCCCGCCCATAACCAGCCCTTTTACAATAACCACACCTTTTTTGAATAGAGCTGAATAACGTTTTAAAAAGCGAATTCTGTGGGGATATAAAAATTTAACAATATAAGCAGAGGTTAGTCTAGCTGCTGCATTTAAATAAAGGAGGTAGAATTACAGTATATTAGAAAAAAACGTGATTAAAAGTTGTTCTAATTTGCCTGTTTTGAAACCTATGGGGAGGGTGGGGTTACACGGCTTTCTAAAACCGAACAGCAGGGGGCGCCCGACCTGTGGTGGCTTCACTTTTGAGAGACGATGCTCTGTCCAGCTAAACACAGTCTATGGTCCTGCTGGACAGTGTTAATTTTGACAGATGATTTTGATTTAGTTTTAGTCTTAGTCTTTTGACTAAAATGTATAATAGTTTTAGTCACATTTTAGTCTTTTGGTCAATATTAGTTTTAGTCTAGTTTTAGTCGACAAAAATAAACAACATTTTAGTCTTACAGACTCTGTAATAAAATAAATAATAAAATATACCACTTTAAATAATACATTTTCCTGATTATTTCATTTATTCATTTATTCTATCTTTATCTTTGACAGTGTTGTGTAAACTAAGATTTTTCAAATTGATGTTTAATTTCATGATGTTTCTTAATATTAAACTCCTTAATTACGACAACTTTTAGACTCTTTGGCCGTTTTTCTGCGCTAAAACTGCGCACCCTCTCCGCTTTTAGACTCTTTGGCCCGTTTTTTTTGCTAGAAATGCGCACTCTCTCTGCTTTTAGACTCTTTGGCTCGTTTCTCTGCGCTAGAAATGTGCACTCTCTCCGCTTTTAGACTCTTTGGCTCGTTTCTCTGCGCTAGAAATGTGCACTCTCTCCGCTTTTAGACTCTTTGGCTCGTTTCTCTGCGCTAGAAATGCGCACCCTCTCCGCTTTTAGACTCTTTTGCCCCGTTTCTGACACCTAGCGTTCAATCTTTGAAACTCTCATTATATAAAACCTGCTTAACAGCGGGCCAACTTTCATTCTATTTCTAAAATACCTCGCGGACCGCTCCAAAAAAGGAAACGGGCCGTAAATGGCCCGCGGGCCGTAGTTTGGACACCCCTGCTCTAGAGCTCTGAGAGTAACTGCTGGACGTTTTTCACACCTTAATCTTACTTATTCTACTCTTCCACCTCCACGCTCTGCAGCTCCCACAGAACTGAGCAGCTAAATCATCTGGATCACAGAGCTGAAGTAGCTTCAGTATTCAGAGCTCGGAGAAACTCCACCACGTCACAACTTTCCACTGATTTTTCCAGAGTTTTCCAGCATTTACACCTCCTGTCCTCCTTCATTCTCAACTTAATAGCGGAAAACCTCTCCTGAGCTTCAGCCGGAGCTTTCACAGACTTTTCAGCCCAAATTCCTCCACCATCCTTAAAAGCAGAGCTAAAAATACTCCTCCAGAGCCGAGCGGGGAACCGGGCTAAACTTCCACGCTCTTAAAAACATCAATTAGTCAGACAGGAAACCTCCAGCTGAAGCTCTCTGAGGAAACGGCGGTGTCGCCGTGATCTCCAGCATATTATTTAGAGTCCCACTCGATAAGAACTCTGGATTTTGGCTGTTTTTAAGCTTTTTAAGACATGATAAAAGTAGTAACTTGCTCTTATAACCTACAACACTGTAACCGGGGCAGCCAACTTCGATGTACGGTATTTTTCGGACTGTAAGGTGCACCTAAAATCCTTTAATTTTCTCAAAAATCATCAGTGCACCTTATTATCCGATGTGTCTCATGTAAATGATTAATTCTACCAGTCAGGTATTAAGGAGCAGTAAAACCACCCTGCTGAAGTACAGAGTTATACAGGAGTTTCAGTTTTCCTGACGTTTCTCCAGCACCAAGGCTGGAGCAGTATTAGCATTACCACCTAAATACACTAAGCACTAGCTCATTTGTTGTTCAGAGTTGAGTATTATTGACCTGTAGCCTCCTGCTAACTCTGGCTAGCACTGCTGGAGCAGCATTAGCATTGCCTGCTAACCACGCTAAGCACTAGCTCTCTTTTGTCGTTCAGAGGTGAGTATATCGGACTGTAGTCTGTGAGTTTACCGTGTTAAAATAAGCTACGTGGTGAAAAAAAAACACCAGCTATTATCTTCCTGGCTTACCAGAACACTCAGGGTTTCTCAGGTGTAGCGCTGATGGGCCGCTAGCTGTTTGCCGCTAATGCTAATGCTCCAGCCTTAGAGCTGGAGAAACTTGGAAATCTAAGCGTACTGTAAATAAGCAGAAGTGCTTTACTCTCCCAAATAAAAAAGTATTTTTTTATTACAGTTTTATTTTCATTTTCAGCTTAGCTTTAGTTTAAGCTTTTTAAGATAAAATAAACGTACTAACTTGCTCTTATAGCCTACAACACTGTGACCGAGCAGTTAATCTTTAATATAAAACAGAAATACATGTATTTGTAGGTAAAGGTAGCCTTGTGTACACATTGGGAGTGAATACACACTGATGGTTGATCAGAGCTCCGGAATTTGGCTGTTTTGAAGCTTTTTAAGATGTAATAAAAGTAGTAACTTGCTCTTATAGCCTACAACACTGTGATTGGACAGTCACTTTTAAGGCAGGGATACATGAATACATAAGTGTATATTCAAAAATATTTGGGCAAAAATGGAAAAACAAAAAAAAAAACACTGAAAACGTGGCAAATGTCACGGGACACAGTAATTTTGAGTTTTAGCAAATTTCAGTCCAATATATCTATTGGGTCCAATGTTGGCACTAGTCTTTTATAGCATTTTTACTAATAATTTTTTTTGTTTTGAGATGTTTTAGTGTTAAATTGCCAAAAAGCAATCCACTTTATATTATACTCGATGATGCATGACCATCTTTAGTGGAAAATGTTTTTTGGATTAGAATTTCATATGCTGTTTTCATGTCTTTAATATTAATCTACACTGTAGAAATTCAATCAAATATAGAAATAAAGAAAAAAACGCTGAATGAGTAGGTGTTTGTAAACGTTGTATAAAATATGTAAATGTTGTAAATGTTGTAAAGTTTGTGTAAAGTAAAGGTTGGTTTAATTACAGATGTGGGCTGATGGTACAGTGTTGCTGTGTTAGCTTAGCGACCAGCTGTTTAACCACAGTAAACACTGAGGGGCGGGGAGTCCTCACTTCCTGTCGGTTTACCCGCAAAACTGTGTCACACCAGCATTCCTGCTCTCACACACACACACACACACACACACACACACACACTCTAACACTGCAGGGTAGAAACGCTGAGGGTTGGCAGGAAAATAAACACTTTATGCTTTGAAGCTGGAGGGGGCGGAGCTATGGCATAATGCGGGAAGGGCGTGTGCTCTGACTGGCCGAGGGAGTGAGGGACGTCCCCTCTGTATCCATGACATCAGTGTGTACACACACACACATACACACACACACACAAACACACAGGGAACTCTGGAACTCCAGGACAGTGTTGTGTTAATGTTTCTGAGGTACAATGGAATTCCAACCAGTCTCACTCACACACTCCGTCAACAACCTCACACACACACACACACACACACACAGACACACACACACACATTCTATGTTAATATGTTAATAATTGCTGTTTGCTGTTGTTTTTCTATTTTACTTGGATAAAAACACTCATACAGTGAGGAACAGCAGCAGGAGCTCCTCAGATAAAGTGCTGTTCTCATTTTTCGATCTAAAAAGCTCTATAAAAAACGCTTTTTAATTTCACTAAGTTCCATACAGTTCTTTCGGACGGGAAGAGCTTCATCATCCTATATTCTGACTTTATTTCTTCTCTGGACAGTAGAGACAGTAACTCCAACAAAAGCAGGATAAACCCTTAATACCCTTAATTTCACCTTAAAACTTAAAACTTGCGTCTCTTCCACCTTAACATATTTTTATCCACCTTTAAACACATTCTCATCCACTATAAAACATTTTTCTCTTCCACCTTAAAACTTCCACCCCTTCCACCTTAAAACCTATTTCACTTTCTATCTTTAAACTTATTTCTCTTCCACCTTAAAACTTGCATCTCTTCCACCTTAACATATTTTTATCCACCTTAAAACACATTCTCATCCACCATAAAACATTTTTCTCTTCCACCTTAAAACATAGTTCCCTTTTGTCTTTAAACTTTTGTCCCTTCCACCTTAAAACTTACGCCCCTTCCACCTTAAAACATATTTCACTTTCTATCTTTAATCTTATTTCTCTTCCACCTTAAAACTTATTCCCCTTGCACACTACAACATCTCTTCCACCTTAAAACATATTTCTCTTCCACCTTAAAACTTGCATCTCTTCCACCTTAACATATTTTTATCCACCTTTAAACACATTCTCTTCCACCTTAAAACTTATGTCCCTTCCACCTTAAAAGGCCCTTCCACCTTTCAGAAGAAACAATAGATAAGACATTGTGACCCAATACTTCTATAGATAAAAATGCAGTTTACATTTATAGGTTTTTCATCAGGTTAACGCTTAAAAAGTGTATTTTTACTCTCACTGAATCCTCGCTGCTTTATAAACTGGAAAATCACAGAATTCTGGGACAATTTTGGGCTTTATTACTGATTTCCCTCTTCATTAAAGATCTATTTGGGTCTGTTCTCCGTTCGGCTGCTTTTATTGCTCTGTAATGACTCCGGCGTGAAGAATGCGCTCACTGTTCGGTTATGAAACTAAATTATTTACGTTGTTTGTTCGCGAGAGCGCCGAGCAACACGAATATACGAACGGACCGTATTATAAACAAACACCCCCAAACTCTGAGCCTCCGTTTCCAAACTGTTCCTGTTATAAAAAAACTTCAGAGCAGAACAAAACAATCCAGAAATAATGTAAATACAGAGTAATTTAATATCCCCAACACGTCCAGCACTGCGGCGTAATGAGCTAAACGCTGTTTTATACAAACCTAAAGTACCACACATTAAAACACACAGTTTCTACTGGGATATAAAAGTGAAATAAAAAAAGTTCAGTGTTGTAAAATAGTTCCCAACGTTACACACATATATATATATATATATATATATATATATATATATATATATATATATATATATACACATATATAAATATACAAGGTGCTACAAAGAGTTCTTTCAGTGATGCCATAGACAAACTGCTGCAGTAATGGTTGAATCTTTAGAGTTCATCCAGAGTGACCATTGTTTTTTTTGGTCACCTCTTTAAGTATATATATATACATATATATATATATATATATATATATATATATATATATATATATATATATATATATATATATATAAATATATTTTAAACATATTTAAAAATAAATTATATATATATATATATATATATATATATATATATATATATATATATATATATATATAAATAAACACACACACATATATATTTAAAAATATATTTTTAGGCCATTTTTCAAAAATTTCGAATATATTGTTGTTAAGCGCTTTGAGTTTTCAGGAAAGGCGCTATATAAATAAAATATTATTATTATATTATTATATTTCCTTAACTCAATTCATATATACATATATACATTTTTTCTTCCATATATGTATAAATATTTATATATTTGTATAACCCAAAACGTAACCAAAGCAATTCTTTCCACTCGTAGAAAGTTCCCAACGCTACACTCTATATATACATATATAAATATACAAGGTGCTACAATAAGTTCATTCAGTGATGCCATAGACGAACTGCTGCAGTAATGGTTGAATCTTTACAGTTCATCCAGAGTGACCATTGTTTTTTTGGTCACCTCTAACAATAACACAACGCAACAGATTTGAACAGTAATGTTTTTTTTTCATTCTTAAGAAAAAGTTATACGAGTGTATAACGATCACATTAATGCACTTATTCAGCCACAAAAAAATAGTTAAAAAAAAAAAATATAAAAAAAGGATCAATTAATCACCTGTCAGCACTATTACCTAAACCTAAGCACCCAAAAATGAAAAAAAAGAAGAAAATACTAAAATATAGATTACAGATACAGATTTGATAGGGCCGTGCTAAAACAATATAATATATATATTTAAAAATATATATATAAATATCCACATATATTCATTGGCTACATTCAATTTCAACTTTGGCATATGCATATTAATGTCAAATGCACTTTTTATATATAAATATAAACATATATTTTTAGGCCATTTTTCAAACATATGTCCTCAACTCAATTTATATATACATATATAAATGTTTTCCTCCATATATATATTTGTATAACCCAAAACGTAACCAAAGCAATTCTTTCCACTTCAGCAGTTTAATTTCTGTTTTAAGCAAAAGACAGAAGCTCCGCCCCCGGTCCGATCCAGAGCGAGACGCCTGGTATCATGACCCGCTGACCCCGCGGGTCAGAGAGACGGGCAAGCAAAGGCAGAATAAAGAGAGAGAGAGAGGAACGAGGGAGGGAAAAGCTGCTTACCTTTCAGGTTTTTGGGATGGTTCTGTTTGGTCCGCGGCATTTTCTGTTTTCTCTCCTCCGGCTCTCCTCACTCAGTGAAGCATCGTAGAGACGGACGCTGGCCGGAACGCCGAGGTTCCGGGAACGGAAAGAGCGATTCCTGGTACACGAGAAAAAAGAAAAAAAAGAGATAGAACAGTCTTAATAACAAACAGACAGAGGGAAAGAATTCCAAGAAATTTAAGCACTACTCTTAAAAATAATGTGTACTTAAAAGTAAAAGTAAAAGATTCATCTGGGTCACTATAATACACCTAAACTACGTTTACACCTGTCTTAAAGAGAATTGAATAATATTTTAATAATATTTTTAAAAATAAAAAAAAAATAATAATAATATTTTTATTGTATATAAAGCTGTGGCATGATAATCACAATATAGCAAAGTAACAAATCAAACTGTGTTTAAAATAAAAGTAGCGCAGTGCACACTGTACTTGTCCGTATTACGCACTTGACCATGTGCATTATATGAGCCTTATAACTGTTTTTTTGTACATAGACTATAACCTCAATATCAAAAAAATTATTTTGTTCAGAATGCCTGAATGACTTTCTTCTAATGAAATATAATTAAACATGGTTTAAGAATATAAAAAAACTTTCTAGTAGCCTAATTTGCTACGTATGTATAGGTTTATGTTTGAGTAAAATGAACATTGTTGTTTTATTCTATAAACTACAGACAACATTTCTCCCAAATTACAAATAAAAATATTCTCATTTAGAGCATTTATTTACAGAAAATGAGAAATGACTGAAATAACAAAAAAGATGCAGAGCTTTCAGACCTCAAATAATACAAAGAAAAGAGAATAATTATTGCTTTTTTATTTTTTGGTTGCAAATTACGAAAAAATGTATCGTTTGCGTATCTGTATCGAAAAATTTAAAACGACCAAACCCTGGTAACGGTATATCATGCTAGTGTAACAATGTAACACCAGCCTGTAACAACGTATCAAACTTGTGGAACACTGTATCAGGGTTTTTGCTCCATTTTAAAAGTCAAATTTAATGCTTTTAATAACTTTTTAAGGCCACAATAAAAATAATTTAAGGCCCAAAAATGTAGTCCTAATTTAGCGAGTAGAAAATAATGTACTGTATTGGAAATCAAAGGGTAACATTTCCCATTTGTTATCATTTTTTTTTTCTTAAATTTTGTTCCATTTTGACGTAGAACATGTTAGCATGTTAGCTAGCTTGCAACTAATGTTAGCTAGTCCTAACCCTAGTTCTTGCCTGTTAATGTAGCTAACTTGTCGCTAACATTTGTATGTTAGCTAGTTCGCTGCTAATGTTAGTACGCTCCTTAATACTCTCCCTAGTAACATTAGCTAGCTTGCAGCTAATGTTAGCTAGCTCTAACCCTAGTTCTCGCCCGTTAATGTAGCTAACTTGTCGCTAACATTTGTATGTTAGCTAGCTCGCTGCTAATGTTAGTACGCTCCTTAATACTCTCCCTAGTAACATTAGCTAGCTTGCAGCTAATGTTAGCTAGCTCTAACCCTAGTTCTCGCCCATTAATGTAGCTAACTTGTCTCTAACATTCGTATGTTAGATAGCTCACTGCTAATGTTAACTCTGCTAACCTTAGTACTCTCCCTAGTAACATTAACTAGCTTGCAGCTAATGTTAGCTAGCTCTCTCCTAACCCTTGTTCTCACCCCGTTAATGTAGCTAACTTTTCGCTAACATTCGTATGTTAGATAGCTCGCTGCTAATGTTAACTCCGCTAAACTTAGTTCTCTCCTTAGTAACATTAGCTAGCTTGCAGCTAATGTTAGCTAACTCTAACCCTAGTTCTCGCCCCATTAATGTAGCTAACTTGTTGCTAACATTTGTATGTTAGCTAGCTCGCTGCTAATGTTAGTACTCTCCTTAGTACCCCCCCAGTAACATTAGCTCATTAGCTAGCTTGCAGCTAATGTTAGCTAGCTCTCCACTAACCCTTGTTCTCTCCCCATTAATGTAGCTAACTTGTCGCTAACATTTGTATGTTAGCTAGCTCGCTGCTAATGTTAACTCCGCTAACCTTAGTTCTCCCCCTAGTAACATTAGCTAGCTTGCAGCTAATGTTAGCTAGCTCTTATCCTAGTTCTTGACCCGTTAATGTAGCTAACTTGTCGCTAATATTGTATGTTAGCTAGCTCACTGCTAATGTTAGTACTCTCCTTAGTACTCCCCCAGTAACATTAGCTCATTAGCTAGCTTGCAGCCATAGTTAGCTAGCTCTCCACTAAACTTAGTTCTCTTCCCAGTAACATAAGCTAGCTTACCGCTAATGTTAGCTAGGTCTACGCCTACCTTATTACTCTCCCCAGTAACTTGACGCTCATGTAAATATGTGCTTTCCCACCGGAATTAAAAAACCTACGATAAAAAATACCTACAATACCTTAAAACCTTAATTATCCAAAATTTAATTTAAGACTTTTTAAGGACCTGTGTATCAACCTAGAGTAACATTGTATGTAACTAACTAACCACTGTAACAGTGTTTCAATGCCCTGGAACACTGAACCAAGCTTTTGTAACAGTGTATCAAGCCAGTGTAACAATGTAGCAAACATTATAACAGTGTTTTAAGCCATTGGAACAGTGTATATACTGTCTGCAACAATGAAGCAACACCCTGTAACAATGTTTCAACCCAGAGTAACAGTGTATCAAGCTAGTGTAACAGTGTATCAACCCAGTGTAACAGTGTATCAAGATAATGTAACAATGTAGCAACCCAGAGTAACAGTGTATCAATCTAGTGTAACAATGTAGCAACCCAGAGTAACAGTGTATCAAGCTAGTGTAACAATGTAGCAACCCAGAGTAACAGTGTATCAATCTAGTGTAACAATGTAGCAACCCAGAGTAACAGTGTATCAATCTAGTGTAACAATGTAGCAACCCAGAGTAACAGTGTATCAAGCTAGTGTAACAATGTAGCAACCCAGAGTAACAGTGTATCAATCTAGTGTAACAATGTAGCAACCCAGAGTAACAGTGTATCAATCTAGTGTAACAATGTAGCAACCCAGAGTAACAGTGTATCAAGCTAGTGTAACAATGTAGCAACCCAGAGTAACAGTGTATCAAGCTAGTGTAACAATGTAGCAACCCAGAGTAACAGTGTATCAAGCTAGTGTAACAATGTAGCAACCCAGAGTAACAGTGTATCAAGCTAGTGTAACAGTGTATCAACCCAGTGTAACAGTGTATCAAGCTAGTGTAACAGTGTATCAACCCAGTGTAACAGTGTATCAAGATAATGTAACAATGTAGCAACCCAGAGTAACAGTGTATCAAGCAGGAGCAACAATGTAGCAACCCAGAGTAACAGTGTATCGAGCTAGTGTAACAATGTAGCAACCCAGAGTAACAGCGTATTGAGCTAGTGTAACAGTATCAACCCAGTGTAACAGTGTATCAAGATAATGTAACAATGTAGCAACCCAGAGTAACAGTGTATCGAGCTAGTGTAACAATGTAGCAACCCAGAGTAACAGTGTATCGAGCTAATGTAACAACGTAGCAACCCAGAGTAACAGTGTATCAATCTAGTGTAACAATGTAGCAACCCAGAGTAACAGTGTATCAAGCTAGTGTAACAATGTAGCAACCCAGAGTAACAGTGTATCAAGCAGGAGCAACAATGTAGCAACCCAGAGTAACAGTGTATCGAGCTAGTGTAACAATGTAGCAACCCAGAGTAACAGTGTATCAAGCTAGTGTAACAATGTAGCAACCCAGAGTAACAGCGTATTGAGCTAGTGTAACAGTGTATCAACCCAGTGTAACAGTGTATCAAGATAATGTAACAATGTAGCAACCCAGAGTAACAGTGTATCGAGCTAGTGTAACAATGTAGCAACCCAGAGTAACAGTGTATTGAGCTAGTGTAACAGTGTATCAACCCAGTGTAACAGTGTATCAAGATAATGTAACAATGTAGCAACCCAGAGTAACAGTGTATCAAGCAGGAGCAACAATGTAGCAACCCAGTGTAACAGTGTATCAAGATAATGTAACAATGTAGCAACCCAGAGTAACAGTGTATCAATCTAGTGTAACAATGTAGCAACCCAGAGTAACAGCGTATTGAGCTAGTGTAACAATGGAGCAAACCTTACAACAGTGTTTCAAGGTACCGTATCAGTATCAAATTTGTTTTTTTTTTTTGCGATACCCAGCCCTAAACACCACCACCATGCTAATCAGTGCTAATCACTGCAGTGCTGAGAATAACCACCCACAACCCAAATAATAATAATAATAATATTAATAAGGTAAAAGGAGGAGGGTAATAATAAAATATACAGTGAAACACATACAGAACTACAGTCTGTAATTATTATATATAACTACAGTGTAAAATATATACAATCAGTGGAGCTATGTGTATATACAATAAAATGTTTGGCTTTGTTTTTGGAGCTGCATGTTTGGTGCACATCTATTGCCTTATCTACAAGCAGAGAAAAGGAGAGCTCGAGAGAAAGAAAAGCAAAAGAATGAGAGGGAGCGCGAGAGGGGGGCTCACTGCTGCTGCTCGCCCACCGCCTCGCCCAAAAAACGCCATCCTGCACCACGCAGCCTCCTCTACACATATTACATAATACTGTAGTTACTATGAGTGCACGGGGCATGTGCAATGCTACAGCAATGACGTCACCCTCCTGCACCCCTCACACACGTAAATACAGGGATGCACGAGCATGCTCCTGTGCATGCTCCTGTGCATGCATGCACGTTTTGCATAGGCTACAGCTTGTGCATGTCAGCTGTACGATTAGCTGGCTAGATCACACAGCTAGCATGCACACTAGCATGCATGCACGCTGCGCTGCTGCTGATACTGCTGCTGCTAGGAGGCACCACATGTGCACGCAACCTCAAAAGGTTAGACACACTCTAGTACATAAAATTATAAATAAATGTGTGCATCAACCCCCACAAACAACGCAGCGTTATCAAACTCCTATAACAAATAAGATAAGAAAATCTGTTATAAATCTTCACTGTGGGGAAACTGGGGAAAATACAATGTAACGAGTTACCCCTGTGGTTTATTAATTACCTGTAACAGTTTATCAACCCCCTGGACAAATGTAGCAAACTACTGTAACAGTGTAATCCAGTGTATGTGAGCATCAGTGTATGTAGCAAACCAGAGTAACAGTGTATCAATTGTCTGCAAAAAAATAGAGCAAACCCAGGAACACTGTATCAAGCCCTGATAACAGTGTATCAACTTAGTGAAACAAAGTAGCAACCCCCTGTAACAGTTTTACACTAGCTCGATATACTGTTACCAGGGCTTGGTACAATTTAGCACTATCTGTAACAGTGTTTCAAGTTCTGGAAACAGTGTATCAAGCTAGTGTAACAACGTAGCAAACCCTGTAACAGTGTTTCAACCCAGAATAACTGTGTATCAAGCCCTGGTAACAGTATATCGACTAGTGTAACAATGTAGCAACTGCATGAGACAATGCATTAAACTTTATCAACCTAGAGTAACAGTGTTTCAAGCCCTATGAACCAGGCATGTAGCTAGCAAGCCACTGTAACAGTGTAGAAATGCCCTGGTAACAGTGTATCAAGCTAGTGTAACAATTTAGCAACCCATATAACAATGTTTTAAGCCATGGGGACAGTGTATCTGCCATCTGCAACAATGTAGCAAACCCCTGTAACAGTTTTTCAACCAAAAGTTACAGTGTATTGAGCTTCTGTGCATCGAGCCATGGTAAGTGTATCAACCACCTGTAAGAGTGTATCATGCATCTGCAACAATGTATAAACCCCCATAACACTGTAGCAAATGCCTTTAACAATGTATAAAGCTCATAGAATACCGTAGCAACCCAGAGTAACAGTGTACAAAGCATCTGCAACAATGTAGCAAACCCTGTAACAGTTTATCAAGCTAGTGTAACAATGTAGCAACCTCTGTAAAAGTGTGCCATGCCCCTGCACTAATATAGAGTTTCAGCAACAGTGTTTCAACCCAGAGTAATAGAGCATCGAGCTAGTGTAACAATGTAGCAACCCCTGTAACAGTGCATCAGCCCCTGCAACAATGTTTCCACCCCTGTAACAGTGTAGCATGACCCTGCAACAACATTTCAAGCTACTGCAACAGTGTTCCAACCCCCTGTAGCACTGTATCAAACCCTGCTGACAGTGTAGCGAGCTAATGTAACAATATAGCAACCCCTGTAACAGTGTATCAAGCCCATGAAACACAGTAGCAACTCAGAGCAACAACGTGCCATGCTCCTGCAACAGTGTTTCCACTGGAGCACTATATTAAGCCATGCTAAAAGTGTACTGAGCAAGTGAAACAATGTAGCAACCCCTTCTAACAATGTACCATGCGTCTGCAACAACATATCAAGCTACTGCAACATTGTTTCAACCCCCTGGAGCACTTTATCAGGCCCTGCTATCGGTTTATTGGTTGCTTTAATTTAACAATGTAGCAACTCCTGTAACAGTGTATCAAGCTCACTGTAGCAACCCAGAGTAACAGTGTACACTGCCCCTGCAACAATGTTTCCACGCACTGAAGCACTGTATCAAGCCCTGCTAACAGTGTCCTGAGCTAGTGCAACAGTGTAGCAACTGCCTGTAACAATGTATCAAGCTCATGAAACACTGTAGCAACCCAGAGTAACAATGCACCAGTGTACACTCCCCCCTGCAACAATGTTTCCACCCACTGGAGCACTGTATCAAGCCCTGCTAACAGTGTAACGAGCTAGTGTAACAATGTAGCAAACCCTGTAACAGTTTATTTATCTAATTTAATAATGTAGCAAACCCTGTAACAGTTTATTGATCTAATTTAATAATGTAGCAAACCCTGTAACAGTTTATTTATCTAATTTAACAATGTAGCAACCCCTGTAACAGTTTATTGATCTAATTTAACAATGTAGCAACCCCCTGTAACAGTTTATTGATCTAATTTAACAATGTAGCAACCCCCTGTAACAGTTTATTGATCTAATTTAACAATGTAACAACCCCCTGTAACAGTTTATTGATCTAATTTAACAATGTAGCAACCCCCTGTAACAGTTTATTGATCTAATTTAACAATGTAGCAACCCCCTGTAACAGTTTATTGATCTAATTTAACAATGTAGCAACCCCCTGTAACAGTTTATTGATCTAATTTAACAATGTAGCAAACCCTGTAACAGTTTATTGATCTAATTTAACAATGTAGCAACCCCTGTAACAGTTTATTGATCTAATTTAACAATGTAGCAAACCCTGTAACAGTGCATCAAGCCCATGGAACACTGTAGCCACCCAGAGTAACAGTGTCCCAGTGTACACTCCCCCCTGCAACAATGTTTCCACCCACTGGAGCACTGTATCAAGCCCTGCTAACAGTGTAACGAGCTAGTGCAACAACGTAGCAACCCCCTGTAACAGTGTCTCGCGCTACTGCAACAGTGTAAACGTTCTGAGTGAACATACATGCAGACAGAAAGGCATGACCGGGTGGAGCAGCGGCGGCGGTAGAGGAGGAGGAGGAGGAGGAGGAGGTGGTGGAGGGAGGAGCCGGGAAAACCCCTGCGAGTCCTCCGCAACAGGACGCCGAAAACACGCTTCCTCCCTACCGACCAAAACCACGTATAAACGCCGTCCGCGCGCTGCGTTCCGCGTTAATCACGAGCTTAGCTTACCTATCTATCTACCGTCATCAGGGTGTCTTCTTCAACAGCTCGCGAGCTCTGCTGCAGGCTTGATAAACATTACACACACACACACACAGAGCACATTAACATGCTGCAGACGTCTACTCCAAAACAGAGGAAACGGAGGCGTTCCGGTGAGCCACAAAACACGGCCCGGGTTCGGGAGCGCGCGCCAGCCCTCACCTGGCCACCGCCGAACCCCCCGGAGCGCGGTACCGGGAAAACGTTAAGCGCGCGTTAATAACGTAAAACAAACACTGCGCGTTTTCAACGGCGGAGCGGGCGCACAAACACACACGAGCCGCCGCCGCCAGCACCACGAACCACGGGCGGCGCGTTACGTCACTCTAGCGTACTAACAAGCTCGCGGTTTACCTGTTTACCTGTGTGCGTGCTCGCAGGCGCCAGGTGCGTACAGGTGCCCGCGCGCGCTGAGGGAACACGTACCTGTATCATAAACACATCCAGCGCAGGGAAGCTCTGTTTTTTTTTTTTTACCCTCGCTCACTTTCTATTGCAGGAAACCGACAGGCCCTCTGACGTCAGCGGGGGTCCCGTCTCCGCCCCCTGACCGGGGGAAGCGACCGCGGGGGGGGCCCGCGACGGCCGACAACACCGACAGCATTACATTAACCCCAAACAGATAAAACACATCCTTCAATCAACGCAAATGTTATAAAACTGAAGTAAAACAGAACTGTAATTAATAATAATAATAATAATAATAATAATATATAAAACAAAGATGTACCAAAGATGGTAATATAATAATTTAATAATGCTAATCTTGCGATAAAATATTGCAAAAATAACTATAGTGATAAAAAATGGTAACAATTAATAAGGCTAATCTAACAATAAAAAAATGGTAAACTAACGATAAAATAATGCTGATCTTGCGATAAAATAATGCAAAAATAATGCTAATCCAAAAATATGTATTTTTTTTATAAAAATAAAATAATTATAATATAACAATAAAAAACAGTAATCTAATGATATAAAACGGTAATTATATGATAAAAACTGATAATCAAACAATAAATCAATAAAATAATAATAATGAAATAACACTAATCTAATAATAAAAAACAGTGATCTAAGGATAAAATAACACTATTCTAACAATAAAATAGCGGTGAAAAAACTAATCTAGTGATAAAATAATGATAAAGTAATGCAAATCTAATAATAATATAAGGTTAGTCTAACAATAAAAAACAATCTAAAAATTTAATAGAACATTTATAAAACAGACATAGAACAGGACATTTATTTGTATTTATTTTTTTTTTAATGTTGGTATTTAGATTTTTTGGAAAGATAAGTTGCAACATATTTTTAATAAAGCTGATTACACCGTAGAGATAAAATGTACATATTTAATTTATTATTTCAACTAACTAGACTGTCTTGACTGTCTCTAACTTTAGTTTAAATGGCATTTTGCCAAATCATCACTATTAAAGACTGCACTAAAAAGGTGTAGTTATAGAGCTGCTCTTGTTTACAGTGTCTGCTCTGTACAGTCTGTGTTACAGTCAGTAAATAAATTAATAATAATAAAATAAATCTACAGCGCTGATTACAGTACAGTGGATTAACCGCCGCTGTGTGTGTGTGTCTGTGCGTGTCGCTGCGCGCGGTTCCCCCTCGGTGGACCCCTCTCCGCATACTTTAGGGCTGACGGTTTTCCCGGAGGTTCCTCGTTGTCAGGTCACGTTGTGCCCCTCGGCTCGCGCTGGGCTTTCCCTCACAGACCCGCTGAACAATGGCGAACAGCGGCGGCCCGCGCGGAGCCCAGCCCGGGGAGAGGAGCGCCCAGCCCGGGGAGAGCGGCCGGAGAGCGGCGGGGCTGCTGGAGCACACTGCCCGGAATATAACGATAAAATAACGATAATCTAACGATAAAATAACGCTAATTACAACGTAAAATAACGAAAAAAAATTACAATGATCCAACGATAAAATAACAACAAAAAAATAATAAAAGAATACTAAAATAACTATAAAATAACGATAATCTAACAATAAAATAACAATAATATAACCATGAAATAATGATAATATAACAATAAAATAAAGATAATATAACGATAAAATAGCGATAAAATAGCGATAATCTAATGATAAAATTACGATAAAATAACACTAATTATAACAGTGAAATAACGAAAGAAAAAAATTACGATGATCCGACTATAAAATAACGATAATCTAACAATAAAATAATGATAAAATTATGATAAAATAACAATAAAATAATGATAATCTAAGAGTAAAATAACAATAATATAACCATGAAATAACGATAAAATAACGATAATATGACGATAAAATAACTTTAAAATAAAGATTATATAACGCTAAAATAAAGATATATAACACTAAAATAACTGTAAAATAACACTAAAACAATAAAATAACACTAAAATAACATTTAAATAACGATAAAATAGCATTTAAATATCATTAAAATAGCAACAAAATAACACTAAAGTAACGATAAAATAACATTAAATTAAGGATAAAATAACACTAAAATAACTATTATCACTATTATAACCTAATAATCAATATTGCCTATTAGGATTTTAAGGTTCTTAATTAAGTAAATCCTACTGACATAAATGATGTTGAAAAAATGTTGACTTTGTTTAAAATAATTTAGTTTAATTCATATTTTTTATATATTACAATTCCAATATATCACAGCTTAATCTAGATTTGAGCTAAACTGATGATTCACACTTTCCTCTACGACAGGGGTGTCCAAACTACGGCCCGCGGGCCATTTGCGGCCAACAATTTCCCAACACTGACACTTTGACCCTTACTCTAGAAAGGGGCTCTACACTGCAGCCAATCAGAAGCTTGCATTAAAGCCGAGCCCCTATATCTATATATAAGTCTATATAGATATAACACAGTTAGTCCACTGTGTTTTATTATCAAGTCTAAAGTCAGTGCAGTTTTGTTTTCCCACAAAATCTTACAGCACTTCATATCTTACAGCTTCCCTCTGCTGAAAACAACTTTTATGGAGATGCAGATTTCATTTTCCAGCAGGACTTGGCACACTGCCCACACTGCTCCAAAAGTACCAACTGGTCTTTATTATATAATATTCTAATTTTCAGATTTTTTGAACAATAAAATAAATAAACGTTTAAAATAGATCACTCTGTGTTAAATACATCTATATAATATATAGGTTTCACATTTTCAACTGAATTGCTGAAATAAAGTAACTTTTCAATGTAGATATTCTAATTCTTTGAGATGCACTAGTATCATACAGCTCTGGAAAAAATGAAGAGAGCACTTCAGTTTCTGAATCAGTTTCTCTGATTTTGCTATTTATAGGTTTATGTTTGAGTAAAATGAACATTGTTGTTTTATTCTATAAACTACAGACAACATTTCTCCCAAATTCCAAATAAAATATTGTCATTTAGAGCATTTATTTTTTATTTGCAGAAAATGAGAAATGGCTGAAATAACAAAAAAAAAAGATGCAGAGCTTTCAGACCTCAAATAATGCAAAGAAAACAAATTCATATGTTTTCATGCATCTTGGCATCATGTTCTCCTCCACCAGTCTTACACACTGCTTTTGGATAACTTTATGCTGCTTTGCTCCTGGTGCAAAAAAAAAAAATCAAGCAGTTCAGTTTGGTGGTTTGATGGTTTGTGATCATCCATCTTCCTCTTGATTTTATTCCAGAGGTTTTTAATTTGGTAAAATCAGAGAAAATCCAAATTTTTAAGTGCTCTCTTATTTTTACCCAGAGTTGTATTTTCTCACGCAGAACTAGGGATAGATTCAGGGAGTATCTGATTGATACAGCATGCCACAGTCCTCCTCAGGATCCGGGCGATGGCGAGTAATGCAGCCGAATGCGTCTAACAGCATGTCTCGGGCGTCTGCGCTCGGCTGTGACACGCAGCTAATGAAAAAGGTCAGAGCATTCCGGTCCTGAGAATATAAATAGTGTTTTAATGAGCCCGGTGGAGGTGACTGTCTGTTCCGTCTGTCTCACTCCGCGAGTCCATAGGGGAGGTCTATACGTGCAGGAGACAGGGACACCAAACAAACGTCATCACCTGCAGGAGATTCATCTCCTCTGGGTCTCTGCATTCCAGAGCACGAACCATAAACAACACTCAGGGCTGGTTAAAAATCGCTTTATATGGGTTTAGTTAAGTAATCAGATTTAATTTGTGTAAAAGATAGGGGTGGGCGATACAATAATAAAATAATATCACGCTATTTCATGGTATTTTTGCAATAACGATACTCAAAATACAAAAATAAAATCAATAAATAAAATAAATAAAAAGAATACACTACTGCAACAAAAAGAAAATTAAATTGTATTATTGCATACATATGATATATGATATGATATGGCACATCCCTAATTGAGATATTTAAAAAATACAAGAATTTTATCAGATTTATAGATTTACAGTAACAGAAGTCATTGATCCAGAATCATCATGATACTAATAATAATAATGCACTCCAAATATCTCCATATATCTCCATATATCCAGGATTAACGTAAAATAAATGATACTGTACAGATATAATCTGTCTTCAGTAGATATATAATGGGAAATAATGAGAACAGTGTGAATTTTTCTTTTGATAAAAACAGTAAAAAAGTAGAACCCTGATGTTGTAATTAGGTAATTAGGGGTGGGAGATATGGCACCATATTTCAGGGTATAATATCTATTGTTCACCATATTAAAAAATGTTGCCAAATAATTAAAAAATAATTTGGATTTTGTTTTTTAAAGGGTTCTTTTCATGACTTTTTCACGACTTAAAGGCAATTTTTTTTATCAGCATCAGTGCAGACATGGACAATAAACCCAAACTTCAACTATCATTGTCTCAGAAAATTACAATACAAAATATACAAGACCAATTGGTACTTTTGGCGGTGTGGGCAGAGTGCCAAGTCCTGCTGGAAAATGAAATCCACATCTTCACAATGGTTTGTAGAGCCATGTCATCTGCTGGTGTTCTCTCTGCTACTGACAACTTTTATGGAGATGAGGATTTCATTTTCCAGCAGGACTTGGCACACTGCCCACACTGCCAAAAGCACCAATTGGTCTTATAATATAATATTCTAATTTTAGGTTTTCATTGGCTGTAAGCCAAAATCATCAACAGTAATAAAGTAGTATCTTGATGTGATAATTAGGGGTGGGCGATATTCCACAATATTTCAGGGTATAATATCGTTCACCATATTAAAAAATGTTGCCGATATTATTGGGTACGATACGATACGGCAAACCCGGGGTAAAAGATAAATCGAGAACCTCAAAACGCTGCTGTTCTCCTTCAAAACAAGAACCAGATGAGCTTTGTCAATTTGTCAATATGAGCATAATGAGTCAGGACTGTGATGTAACAGTTCTGAGAGTTTAAATATGGCCTGTTTTACAGCTGTTTTAAGCAGATAATGATCTCTCACCAAGAGGGACACTACCCACAAGTACCATCTGAAACCCTTTATCCAAAACTCAGAAACTGTTACTCTTATCTTCTCACTTCCTTTTATCTTATCTTTACTGTTCTCTTCTCATATTTCTATTGTTTATTCTCACATTTCTTTTCTTATTCTTCTCTTTTTCTCTTATCTTTTCTCTTTTCATCTTTTCTTTTCCTCTATTTGTTTCTCCCTTGTTCTCTACTGTTTTCCTTATCTCTTCTTGTTTACTCTTCTCTTCTCTTGTCCTTTTATTTCTTCTTCTGTCTCTTCTCCTTTTATCCCGTCTCTTTTGTCTTATCTCTTCTCTTTTCCTCTCACTTTCTCCTCTTGTTTCTTTTTGTTTACTCTTATCTCTTCTCTTCTTTCCTTTTCTCTTTTTATCTTTTCTCTTCTTATCTGTTTTTGTTTGCTCTTCAATTCATCTTTTCATCTCTTCTCTTCTTATCTCTTCTCTTTTGCTCTTATCTCTTCTTATCTCTTTTTGTTTCCTATTCTTTTTCCTCTTATCTCCTCCCTTCTTCATTTTTTCTTTGTATCTCTTCTCTTTTTCTCTAATCACTTCTCCTCACTCAGCTATTATATGTTGCTCTTATCTTTTCATTTCCTCTTATCTCATCTCTTCTCTTCTCTTCCCATCTTTTCTTTTTCTCTCTTTTTTCTTCACTTCTCTTATCTCTTCTCGCTTCCTCTTATCTCTTCATATTTCCTCTCTTTTCTAATCACTTCTTTTTTACTTTTATCTTTTCTCATTTTCTGTTATCTCTTATCTTCTTTTCTCTTCCTCTCTTTGTTTTTCTTCACTTCTCTTCTTACCTCTTTTAATTTCCTCTTATGTCTTTGCATTTTCTCTTCTCTTCTCCTTTCCTATCTCTTTTCCTCTTATCTTTTCTCATTTCCTCTTATCTTTTCTCATCCTCTCTTTTTATCTCCACTTATCTCTTCTTCTCTTATCTGTTCTCTTGTCCTCTTATCTCTTCTCTTTTTCTCTGATCTCCTCCTCTTATCTCCTCTTTCTATATTTCCTATCTCTTTTCTAATCTCTTCTTTTTTACTTTTTTTTTTACTTTTTTACTTTATCATGTCCTCTTATCTCTTATCTTCTTTTCTCTTTCTCTCTTTGTTTTCTTCACTTCTCTTTTTACCTCTTTCCATTTCCTCTTATGTCTTCTCATTTTCTCTTCTCTTTCCTATCTCTTTTCTTATCTCTTCTTTTTTACTTTAATCTTTTTTCATTTTCTGTTATCTCTTCTCATTATCTCTTATCTTCTCTTCTCTTTCTCTTTTTGTTTTTCTTCACTTCTCTTCTTACCTATTTTAATTTCCTCTTATGTCTTTGCATTTTCTCTTCTCTTATCTCTTTTCCTCTTATCTTTTCTAATTTCCTTTTATCTTTTCTTCTCCTATCTCTTCTTTATCTCCACTTATCTATTCTTCTTTTATCTGTTCTCTTGTCCTTTTATCTCTTCTCTTTTTTCTTATCTCATCTCTTTTTCTCTGATCTCCTCCTCTTATCTCTTCTTTTTATATCTCCTATCTCTTTTCTACAACCCCTGGCAAAAAGTATGGAATCACCAGTCTTGGATGAGCACTCCTTCAGACATTTCATTCTGTAAAACAAACTCTGATCAAAAACATGATACAATAATAAGGTCATTCCAAAGTGCAACTTGTTGGCTTTCAGGAACACTCAAAGAAATGAAGAAAAAACATTGTGGAAGTCAGTGAATGTTACTTTTATTGACCAACCACGGGGAAAAAAATATGGAATCACTCAATTCCGAGGAAAAAAGTATGGAATCACTCAAATTGAAGGTAGAAAATAAGGACACACTCAGTCAATTTCCTTTCCCTAAATGGACACCTGCCTCAGATTAGATCTGCTCGTTAGTCTGCAGTTAAAAACACCTGCAGTCATGACACCTTGGAGGGCTGCTGGATGAATTAGAGTGGCAAGAACCATGGCTCCAACAAGAGAAATGTCTCTTGAAACAAAAGAGAGGATTGTGAAACTTCTTGAAGAAGGTAACTCTTCACGCATGGTTGCTAAAGATGTGGGCTGTTCACAGTCAGCTGTATCCAAGATATGGACCAAATACAAACAGCATGGAATGGTTGTTAAAGCCAAGCGTACTGGTAGACCGAGAAAGACATCAAAGCGTCAAGACAAGCAACTTAAGGCCATTTGTCTTGAAAACCGAAAGAGTACAACTAAACAGATGAAGCATAAATGGGAAGAAGCTGGAGCCAATGTATGTGACCGAACCGTAAGAAATCGCCTAAAGGAAATGGGATTTCAATACAGGAAAGCTAAAAGAAAACCATCATTGACACCTAAACATAAAAGAACAAGACTGCAGTGGGCTAAGGAGAGGCAATCATGGACTGTGGATGACTGGATGAAAGTTATCTTCAGTGATGAGTCAAGAATCTGCATTGGACAAGGTGATGATGCTGGAACTTTTGTTTGGTGCCGTTCCAGTGAGATTTATGAAGAGGCCTGTCTGAAGAAAACAACCAAATTTCCACAGTCCTTGATGATATGGGGCTGCATGTCAGGCAAAGGCACTGGGGAGATGACTGTGGTTAAGTCTTCTATCAATGCACAAGTTTACATTGACATTTTGGACAGTTTTCTCATCCCTTCAATTGAACAGATGTTTGGAGATAATGAAATAATTTTCCAAGATGACAATGCATCGTGCCATAGGGCAAAAACTGTGAAGGCATTCCTTGGAGAAAGACACATTCAGTCGATGTCATGGCCTGCAAATAGTCCAGATCTCAATCCAATTGAAAACCTGTGGTGGAAATTGAAAAAAATGGTCCACAAGAAGGCTCCGACCTGCAAAGCTGATCTGGCAACTGCTATCAAAGAGAGTTGGCACCAAATTGATGCAGAATACTGTTTGTCACTCATCAAGTCCATGCCTCAGAGACTGAAAGCCGTTATAAAAGCCAAAGGTGGTGCAACTAAATACTAGTGATGTATTTTGAATCATCTTTTGTTTATCTGTTTTTCATGATTCCATACTTTTTTCCTCAGAATTGAGTGATTCCATATTTTTTTCCCTGTGGTTGGTCAATAAAAGTAACATTCACTGACTTCCACAATGTTTTTTCTTCATTTCTTTGAGTGTTCCTGAAAGCCAACAAGTTGCACTTTGGAATGACCTTATTATTGTATCATGTTTTTGATCAGAGTTTGTTTTACAGAATGAAATGTCTGAAGGAGTGCTCATCCAAGACTGGTGATTCCATACTTTTTGCCAGGGGTTGTAATCTCTTCTTTTTTACTTTAATCTTTTATCATGTCCTCTTATCTCTTATCTTCTTTTCTCTTCCTCTCTTTGTTTTTCTTCACTTCTCTTTTTACCTCTTTTCATTTCCTCTTATGTCTTCTCTTTTCCTATCTCTTTTCTAATCTCTTCTTTTTTTACTTTTATCTTTTTTCATTTTCTGTTATCTCTTCTCATTTCCTCTTATCTCTTCCATTCTTTTCTCTTCCTCTCTTTGTTTTTCTTCACTTCTCTTTTTGCCTCTTTTCATTTCCTCTTATGTCTTCTTATTTCCTATCTCTTTTCCTTTTATCTTTTCTCATTTCCTCTTATCTTTTCTCATCCTCTCTTTTTATCTCCACTTATCTCTTCTTCTCTTATCTGTTCTCTTGTCCTCTTATCTCTTCTCTTTTTCTCTGATCTCCTCCTCTTATCTCTTCTTTCTATATTTCCTATCTCTTTTCTAATCTCTTCTTTTTTACTTTAATCTTTTATCATGTCCTCTTATCTCTTATCTTCTTTTCTCTTCCTCTCTTTGTTTTTCTTCACTTCTCTTTTTACCTCTTTTCATTTCCTCTTATGTCTTCTCATTTCCTATCTCTTTTTTTATCTTTTCTTATTTTGCTTACTCTTATCTCTTTTCCTTTCTTATTATTGCTTCTCTTGTCTCTTATCTTCTCTTTTCCTCTCGTCTCCAATTTTCCTATCTTCTTATCTCTTTACTTTTCCTGTTATCTCCTCTTCTCTGATCTATGCTTTTCCTCTTATCTCTAATATTGTAATTTTCTCTTCTCCTCATATCTCTACTCTTCTCTTTCTCCTTTTTTCTTTTCTCCTGTGTTAATTATGTGTTGATGTTGCAGTGTGTGGTAGCGGTGTTGAGGCGGTGTTGAGGCGAGGCAGTGTTGGGGACGAGGCAGCAGTGTGGGGGAGATGTTGGATTCAGAGGTTTTTAGTGTGACGGCTCCCGCCTGCACACAACTCACCCTCTCCTTATTCAGACACATATATGAGTCACACTTTCAACCGCTGCCGTTTACAAACCGGCATCTCGTACCTGCTGTCGTCATCCAGCTCTTACTCACAAACTCACAAACTCACGCCAGGAGCAGCAAAATAACTTCTGATATTATTAAAGTTTAACTGAGATAAAAATAAGGAAGTTTCAGCTTTGAGAAGATCAGAGAATCACCTGCCCAGGTAACAGAGAACCTTATAAAAACACCTAACGGTTAACCATCTCTCACCAGGAGGAACACTACCCAAATATAGCTTTTTTGGAGTAAAACTTTTACGCCCTCTTGTGGCAAAACCCAGTGAATCAGACCACACCTGTAATATTATTAAAAAAAACTGTGTTTATTTTGGTAAAGTAGAATAGTGAAAGTTCAGTATATAAAAAAAAAACCTAAATCGAACCAAATCACAACTGTATTAGAGCCGATTCTAAAGCTTTCTTTCTCCACTTATCACTTTTTAATCTCCTCTTATCTCCCTCTTCTCCTCTTATCTCTTCTCTTGTCTCTTCTCTTCTTATCTCTTCTTTCCCCTCTTATCTCTTCTTTTCTCCTCTTATCTCTTTTATTCTCCTCTTATCTCTTCTTTTCTCCTCTTATCTCTTCTCTTCTCCTCTTATCTCTTCTTCTCTTATATCTTCTCTTCTCCTCTTATCTCTTCTCTTGTCTCTTATATTCTCCTCTTATCTCTTCTCTTCTCCTCTTATCTCTTCTCCTCTTCTCTTCTCCTCTTATCTCTCCTCTTCTCCTCTTATCTTTTCCCTTCTACTCTTATCTCTTCTTTTCTCCTCTTATCTCTTCTCTTTTCCTCTTATCTCTTCTCCTCTTATCTCTTCTATTCTCCTCTTATCTCTTCTTTTCTCCTCTTATCTCTCCTCTTATTTCTTATCTTCTCCTCTTATCTCTTCTATTCTACTCTTATCTCTTATTTTCTCCTCTTATCTCTTCTCTTCTCCTCTTATCTCTTCTTATTTCCTCTTATCTTTTTTCTTATCTCCTTATCTTTTCTCCTCTTATCTCTTCTCTTCTCCTCTTATCTCTACTCTTTTCCTGTGATCCTCGTATCTCTTCTCTTTTCATCTTATCTTTTCTTCTTTCTTCTTTTCTCTGATCTCTTCTCTTTTTATCACTTCTCTTTTCCTCTTATCTCTTCTGCTCACTTCTTATCTCTTTTCTTTTTCTCTTATCTCTTCTCGTCTTATTTGTACTCTGCTTATCTCCCCTTATCTCTTTTCCTCTTATCTCTTCTCTTCTCCTTATATCTCTTCTCTTTTCCTTTGATCTTTCTCTTCTTATCTCTTCTCTTTTTCTTTGATTTATTCTCCAGAATCATCCAAAAAAACAGGCAGATTGAACGTTTTTAAAACATAAATTGATGATGTAAATGATGTACAGGTGTGGTCTGATTAGACACAGAAAGTCCTACCTTACACCCTGTGTAGGACTCGTCACAATGTTCATCGCTATCTTACACCCCACCATCAGTCTATTATCACTCCTTCCTCCTGCCTGGTTTAAACAGCAGCAGATCTTCTGAATATATCTACACTGATGGGCGTGGTGTTCTGGAAATGAGGTGTGTTCAGGTACTTTTCTGGAGTTTTATCTTGTTTATCTTGGTAACAGAAAACACAGGAGCTCCACTGACTGAATACAACCTAGACAGACGCCAACAGTCAGAAGCTCATCGCTATCTCGGTAACACAGGCGCTGTGCCGAGCCGAGCGTACACCCCCACTTATTACACACACATGAACACACAGCAGCACAAACCCAACTTTTACATCAACAATAAACAGAATAGTAAATAAAATAACATTGCTGTTCCCTGTTCTAAGTAAAAGATACAAATTATAAGTAATTATTATTATTATATTGAGTTATCTCTAATCGTTTCCTAAATTCTATACTGTATTATAAGAAGACCATATAAAATAGCAAACCTGAAACATTCTCCGATCTATAGCACTGCTGAAATCCATCATTTTCCATCATAAGCAGTAAATAAACATGTTTAGCTCCACATTTCTCCCATAATCCACCTTCATAAAGTGTCAAAACAGCACGGCAGCTCCTTCAGCAGCAGGGTTTTCCAGCTCCAGCGCGCCGTAAGCACATATTACATATATATATATATATATAAATGAGTGGGCGTGTTGTTTATATTCAGAGGTTGCTGTCATCACTAAAATACGGCCTGCCTGCCAGCTGCAGCGGTTCACTCTGACGCTTTTATATAGCATCAATCACTGGTTTATACAGTTATTTGTGTAGAAAACTGACATAATTTAATTTATATATGAATGTAGAATCAAGAAATCACTTATATAATAGAACCTGTCTGACAACATGAAGCAGATAAAAGATCTCATTTAAAAGCAGCACATTATTATTATTAAACCCCCATCTGAAGAAACTCAACAACAGATGAGAAAAAACTAAGTTATTGATCATCTGTGAGTCTGGAAAAGATTATAAAGTCATTTTTTTATAAAGCTTTGAGACTCCAGAGAACCACAATGATTCACTATTATTCACTAATGGAGAAAAAACATGGAACACTGGTGAACCTTCCCAGGAGTGACCGGCCAACCGAACAAAATTACTCTAAAAGGGCATGAAGAACTCATCCAGGAGATCCATAAAAAAGAACCCAGAACAACATTTAACCCTCTACTGCATGGTGTTGCCAAATGGCAACAATTGACTTTTTCCAGTTTTTCTAATAGATGGTACCATTTAACCTGTCTATTTTTACTTATTTAGGCACAATAGACTATTTTATTTTGAAACAAAAGAAAAAAATAAGTCACATGGTCAGGAAATGAACACAGCAAGTCCTTTTTTATCACCTACTTCGCTGTGTGGAGGTCATCGCTTGAGGGCTCTCAAAACCAAGGTATTACTAACTCTTCTGCCCAATGTATTATTATAAAAAAAAATAAGTAAACTTTTATATATCAGCATAAAAACAACTTTTTGCTTTTTTGATTTCCATACCCTATAAGCCTATACCATGAAATGTTCACTATGTTGATAGTAAATAAGAAACATGACTTGCCATTTAAAGTTCTGTTAATTTTATAAAGTTTGGCACTGGCCCATGCAGAAGAGTGAAAGGAGTCACTGCAAAGTGCCTGGATGCAAGGGAATCGTTCGGACCAGGTGCTTGAAATGCATGGTGACCCTCTGCACCACTACAAAAATGAATGGCTTTTTTTGATTTCCATACCCTATAAACTGATAACATTAAATGTTCACTTGAAGTATTGATTGTAAATAACAAGAATTGCCAAATCTATAAGTTCTACTACTTTCATAGACTTTGGCTATGACCAAAAAAAATGTTGTGTGTGTTGATTTTTTAGGCTAGATTTTTCTATTCTTACCAATACAGAAAAGTGGAAGCTAGTTGTATTCATGCAATATTAGTAGTTTACACATTTGGTTATTCATACAATTAAGAAAAAAATAAGTTTATTTCAGAAAAAGATTTAGAAATTGAAGATAAATGTGATTTCACATCACTTTCCACAACTGCGCATAGTTGCCATATGGCAACAATTTATCAACTACAAACTTTTTTTTTTTAATCCATTATTTAACTCATTTTAACACAAAACAGCATTCAAATATTTTTTTTTACATTGTGGATATAATAATTCATGCAGTAGAGGGTTAAAGAAATTAAATATTCTTTACAGGACTGATGAGACAAAAGTGGAACTTTATTTTTGGAAGGTGCTTGTCCATCCGTCGTGAACGTAGTGTAAAACATGGTGGTGGTAGTGTGTTATGATGGTCTGGGGCTGCTGGATAAAACTTGCTATAATAGATGGAAGCAGGACAACAATTCTGCTGTTTATCAGAAAATCCTGAGGGAGAATCAGAATCCGTTCATCCGTTCCTTACTGATCCTCAAGCTCAGGAGTACTTTACTTGGGTTCTGCAGCAGGACAATGACCCAAAGCACACAAACACAAAGTTCACCTCTGATTGACCTAAAAACAGAAACTAAATGAAGGTTTAGGAGGGTCTAGTTAAAGTCTGATTTGAGATGATGTGGGTGATATTAAAAAGGACTTTTATGCTGGAAAATCCTCCAATGTGTCTGAATTAAAACTGTAATTCCGTAAAGAAGAGCGGAACTAAATTCCTCCACAGAGATGAGAAAGACTTGTTATCAGTTATCAGTAAAGCTTGGTTACAGTTGTTTCCGCCAAAAGTAAAATACTTTTCACACAGGGCTAGATCGGTTTGCATATTTTTTTCCTTTAATATATAAAATTATCATTTAAAAAGTATTTTTTATATTTACTCAGGTTATATTTTTCTGATAATGATGGAACTGGCTCTCATCGGGAAAGGAAGAGCGAGAGTTCCCTCTGTTGTACAGGATGAGTTAATCAGAGTTTCCAGCCTCAGAAACCACAAGTTAACAAACAGCTCCTCAGATAAGAGCATCTAAAATAATGCTTCTTCACAGAGTATTTTGTATTTAGGTTTGTTTAACACTGTTTTTAAGTTACTACATGATTCCTTATGTGTTCCTTCATAATCTGATAGATCACTATTCATTTACTATGTAGGGAACACATAAAAATATTAAAACATTGTTTGAGAGTTTTTCTTTAAACACATCCAGACGGGGTATTATAAACCAGGTAGCTGCACTGTTAAATAGCAATCCGCCAAAGTCTGAGCTCACCTGACTCCTAAAGGGAATGATGTGCATCACACACTCTGATTGGTTTATTTCACGTTACGCCTAAAATGAACCAAAAATGTACAAAATGATTAATTAAGAGAATTAGTACATTACTTTTGCTTTGTGTTTTGAGCTGAGCAATGTGTACTTTTCCTGTCGTTATGATAGCAAAGACACACTGAGACACACGGCTCACCTTTAGCACTCCAATAAACTGCAGAATCAGCGTTTTCTGTACTGTAAATTCACATTTACACGACTCAGCACGTTCTGTAGCCGACCGTGTCGTCCTCTTTTTCTTTTATCTTCTTATCTCTTCTCTTCTTATCTCCTCTTCTTTACTCTCTTTAATCTCTTCTCCTCTTATCTCTTCTTATCTCCTTTCCTCTGATCTCCTCCTCTTTTTCTCTTATTTATTCTCTTTTTCTCTAATCTCTTCTCTTTTTATCTCTTCTCCTCTTATCTCTTCTCTTCTCTTATCAATTTTCTTCCGATCTCTTCTCTTATCTTTCCTCTTTTTATCTCTTCTCCTCTTATCTCTCCTCTTCTCTTCTTATCTCTTCTTTTCTCCTCTTATCTCTCCTCTTCTCTTCTTATCTCTTCTTTTCTCCTCTTATCTCTCCTCTTCTCCTCTTATCTCTTCTCTTCTCATCTCATCTCTTTTCTTCTCCTATAAAATAGAAATCTGCCAAAGTCTGGCTCTTACAGGTAATGATGAGCAAGAGACACTCTGATTGATTTATTTCACGTTACGCCCCAAATTAACCACACCCATAATTAATTAGGAGAATTAGTACATGATTTCCTCTTCTCCTCTTATCTCTTCTCTTCTTATCTCTTCTCCTATTATCTCTCCTCTTCTCCTCTTATCTCTTCTTTTCTCTCTTTTCCTATTATCTCTCCTCTTCTCCTCTTATCTCTTCTTTTCTCTCTTTTCCTATTATCTCTTCTCTTCTCCTCTTATCTCTTTTCTTCTTATCTCTTCTCTTCTCTAATTATCTCTTCTCTTATCTCTTCTCTTCTTATCTCTTCTCCTATTATCTCTTCTCTTCTTATCTCTTTTCTTCTTATCTCTTCTCCTATTATCTCTCCTCTTATCACTTCTCTTCTCCTATTATCTCTTCTCTTCTCCTCTCTTCTCCTCTTATCTCTTTTCTTCTTATCTCTTCTCTTCTTATCTCTTCTCTTCTTATCTCTTCTCCTATTATCTCTTCTCTTCTCCTCTCTTCTCCTCTTATCTCTTTTCTTCTTATCTCTTCTCTTCTTATCTCTTCTCTTCTTATCTCTTCTCCTATTATCTCTCCTCTTCTCCTCTTATCGCTTCTCTTCTCCTATTATCTCTTCTCTTCTTATCTCTTTTCTTCTTATCTCTTCTCTTCTTATCTCTTCTCCTATTATCACTTCTCTTCTCCCCTCTTCTCCTCTTATCTCTTTTCTTCTTATCTCTTCTCTTCTTATCTCTTCTCTTCTTATCTCTTCTCCTATTATCTCTTCTCTTCTTATCTCTTTTCTTATCTCTTCTCTTCTTATCTCTTCTCCTATTATCTCGTCTCTTCTCCTCTTATCTCTTCTCTTCTCCTATTATCTCTTCTCTTCTCCTATTATCTCTTCTCTTCTTATCTCTTCTCTTCTCCTCTTATCTCTTCTCTTATCTCTTCTCTTCTCTTATCTCTTCTCTTCTTATCTCTTCTCCTATTATCTCTTCTCTTCTTATCTCTTTTCTTCTTATCTCTTCTCCTATTATCTCTTCTCTTCTTATCTCTTCTCCTATTATCTCTTCTCTTCTCCTCTCTTCTCCTCTTATCTCTTTTCTTCTTATCTCTTCTCTTCTTATCTCTTCTCCTATTATCTCTCCTCTTCTCCTCTTATCGCTTCTCTTCTCCTATTATCTCTTCTCTTCTTATCTCTTTTCTTCTTATCTCTTCTCTTCTTATCTCTTCTCCTATTATCACTTCTCTTCTCCCCTCTTCTCCTCTTATCTCTTTTCTTCTTATCTCTTCTCTTCTTATCTCTTCTCTTCTTATCTCTTCTCCTATTATCTCTTCTCTTCTCCTATTATCTCTTCTCTTCTTATCTCTTCTCCTATTATCTCTTCTCTTATTATCTCTTCTCTTCTTATCTCTTTTCTTATCTCTTCTCTTCTTATCTCTTCTCCTATTATCTCGTCTCTTCTCCTCTTATCTCTTCTCTTCTCCTATTATCTCTTCTCTTCTTATCTCTTTTCTTCTTATCTCTTCTCTTCTTATCTCTTCTCTTCTTATCTCTTCTCCTATTATCACTTCTCTTCTCCCCTCTTCTCCTCTTATCTCTTTTCTTCTTATCTCTTCTCTTCTTATCTCTTCTCTTCTTATCTCTTCTCCTATTATCTCTTCTCTTCTCCTATTATCTCTTCTCTTCTTATCTCTTTTCTTCTTATCTCTTCTCTTCTTATCTCTTCTCCTATTATCTCTTTTCTTCTCCTCTTATCTCTTTTCTTTTCCAATAAAATAGAAATCTGCCAAAGTCAGAGCTCACCTGGCTCTTAAAGAGAATGATGAGCATCTGATTGGTTTATTTCACGTTATACCCAAAATTGACCACACCCATGATTAATTAAGAGAATTAGTACACGATTTTTGCGCCGCGTAAGGTGTACTTTTCCCGTCGCTACGATAGCAAAGACACACTGAGACACATGATTCACCTATAGCACTCCAACCAACTGCAGAATCATTGTTTTCTACACCGCAAAATGGTATTTACGTCACAGGATGTAACATAAACTCTTAACTCCACACGTAATGTGTGTTTCTGCATTTACCGGACTCAGCTCCAGCACATTCTGTAGCGACCGGGTCGTCCTCAGGGAGCGATCCGCCGTGAGCTTTACCCCGATTAAAATAATAAGCTATATTTGCTCGTTCCAGTGATCGCCTCATACACTCGAGCCGAGCCGGCGGTGTCGTCTTACAGCAGCTCCGCTAACAGCTCGCAAAACGACACCCCCCGAGCGACCGGTCCCGTGGTTCTGGAGGGATTTGGGCCTGATAACCCCCACACTGCACACCAGCTCTTTACTGAGCTCATACAGCTCTGTAAAAAATAACAGAAAAAATAACTTAAAAATGATGATTTTCTTTGATTTTACCAAATTAAAAAACCTCTGGAATATAATCAAGAGGAAGATGGATGATCACAAACCATCAAACCACCAAACTGAACTGCTTGAATTTTTACACCAGGAGTAAAGCAGCATAAAGTTATCCAAAAGCAGTGTGTAAGACTGGTGGAGGAGAACATGATGCCAAGATGCATGAAAAAACTGTGATTAAAAACCAGCCAGGGTTATTCCACCAAATATTGATTATTTCTGAACTCATAAAACTTTATGAATATGAACTTGTTTTCTTTGCATTATTTGAGGTCTGAAAGTTCTGCATCTTTTTTGTTATTTCAGTCATTTCTCATTTTCTGTAAATAAATGCTCTAAATGAGAATGTTTTTATTTGTAATTTGGGAGAAATGTTGTCTGTAGTTTATAGAATAAAACAACAATGTTCATTTTATTCAAACATAAACCTATAAATAGCAAAATCAGAGAAACTGATTCAGAAACTGAAGTGATCTCTATCTGTTTTACAGAGCTGTATACAGTATTAAGAAGATAAATAATAACCCAAACAATAAGTAAAACATTTTCTAACATTCTTAAAACGTTCAGTCTGTCAAAAGTTTTCTGGATGTAAATTTGCTGCTTCACCACTTGTTTCCATGCTTTCACAACGTTAGCATTTGCTTAGCTGGAAACGTAATAACGAGAAAGAAAAATAAAAAGGAGATCTCTTTAATATCTCAGTAGTTTCTCCTAGACAACTATGAGATCAGAAAAAGAAAGAGGAAAGAGACTTTAGCATAAATCATCTCCTGCTGCTTGAATGTGTCTCAAATGTGTCTCCTATAGATAAAGAGCTCAGTAATTTCTCATTTGTCTCCTCTTGAGGTTTACTTTAGATCTCAATGTCTGTGATGGATCAATGGCTGGGTCAGTAGTGGCTCAGTGGTTTGAGCAATGGCACATTGCCTATAAGGTTGTAGATTTGATACTCAGGTTTGGTGTCTAAATCCACATTCTCGGTTTCTTCTCCTTTATCCCCAGATAAATTTCATATCTCATTTTTGTCTAATGTTATTTCTCTTTATTTTTAAAATCATTATTGTTTACAACATTCTTCATCATTATAAGTTATAAATGATTTAAAAAGTCTTAACTAGTGGCAATTAATATTTAGTTGAGGCATTACTTAACCAGTAATACAGTTACTTTCTTTCCTTATTGTAAAGTGTTATCATAAGGTGTTTTTAATACTTCCTTTCCTGTGGAAGTCCTGATGAGTGCCAGTTTCATCATTACAATGTTTTTGATGGTCTTTGCAGTGACTGTACTTGAGAATACTTTCAAATTTATTATTTTCAGATTGACTGACTTTCATTTCTTCTTAAAGTATTTTTATTTTCTTTATTTAGTTGAGTAGTTGTTGCTTCTCATAACCTGGATTCGAACATTACTCAAATATTCACTATTCACTGTATACCTGTAACTCTACCTCTTTACTACTTTACTTTAACTGATGCTCTCAAACACTTTATTAAGAGACAAGAAATTCAAGTAATTAACTCTTGATGAGTTCAGCACAGCTGTTAACTGAAAGCCTGAATTCCAGGAGACTCTACCTCATAAAGAATGTAAAATATAAAACATATTCTGTTTTTAACACTTTTTTTGCTTACTAAATAATAATTCCATATGTTTTTTTTCATAGTTTGTATGAGTTTAGTATATTAATCCACAATACAGAACATTTTAAAATGATGACATTTTAAATAAATATAGTCTGTACTGTATAGATCTGAGGTTTGACCCTGTAGAGCAGGGGTGTCCAAACTTTTTTTTTGTTGGGGGCCAGAAGGAGAAATATATTTGAAGTCACGGGCCACAGACTCTGTAATAAAACAAATAATGAAATATACCACTTTAAATAATACTTTAATAAATATATCCTGATTATTTCATTTACACACCATTTTACTTGACTTACTATCTTTATCTCTTTTTTTCAAATTGATGTTTAATTTCATGATGTCTCTTAATATTAAACTCCTTAATTACGGCAACTTTTAGACTCTTCGGCCTGTTTTTCTGCGCTAGAAATGCGCACTCTCTCCGCTTTTAGACTCTTTGGCCCGTTTTTCTGCGCTAGAAATGCGCACTCTCTCCGCTTTTAGACTCTTTGACCTGTTTTTCTGCGCTAGAAATGCGCACTCTCTCCGCTTTTAGACTCTTTGGCCCGTTTTTCTGCGCTACAAATGCGCACTCTCTCCGCTTTTAGACTCTTTGGCCCGTTTTTCTGCGCTACAAATGCGCACTCTCTCCGCTTTTAGACTCTTTGGCCCGTTTTTCTGCGCTAGAAATGCGCACTCTCTCCGCTTTTAGACTCTTTGGCCCGTTTTTCTGCGCTAGAAATGCGCACCCTCTCTGCTTTTAGACTCTTTGACCTGTTTTTCTGCGCTAGAAATGCGCACCCTCTCCGCTTTTAGACTCTTTGGCCCGTTTTTCTGCGCTAGAAATGAGCACTCTCTCCGCTTTTAGACTCTTTGGCCCGTTTTTCTGCACTATAAATGTGCAATCTCTCCGCTTTTAGACTCTTTGCCCCGTTTTTCTGCGCTAGAAATGCGCACTCTCTCCGCTTTTAGACTCTTTGGCCCGTTTTTCTGCACTAGAAATGTGCACTCTCTCCGCTTTTAGAGTCTTTGGCCCGTTTTTCTGCACTAGAAATGTGCACTGTAGAGTTAATGCTGTGGAAAGTTGGCGAGGCTGATCAGGACCGATCAGGACATTTTTATTAACTTATTGATCCCGCTACTGTCTCACTTCACCTTAACGATGAGTTTTGAGTCGTTTTTGGGTCGTTGTGAACTTTATTTTTCGTTGTGAAATATAAAAACTCTATTGTACTTATTGAACTATTTATGTAATAATGGGGATGAGAGTGGGGGGGGGGTGACTGTCTCTCAGCACTGACTCCTTTTGTTTACACAGTGCCGTACCAAAGTTATGTAACCAAGGCTGTTGCCATGGCAACTCCCGAACCCTGGCTCCTCCCACAGCACCACCCCTCCCTCTGTCCCTCTGTCCCTCCCGTCTCCCCGTCACCAGAGGACATTCTGCAGCCTCAGGAGTGAGATGGACGCTCAGCTCCCCTAATGAGAACACTCGTCTCAGTTTAGGCTCAGAGCGGTGTTCAACCACGCCGGCGAGCCGAAACTGAGGCTGTGGACTGTAAACCTGTCTCACTCCTACATCAGCTCCCAAAACACAGAACCTCCTCCTCAACCAGCTGCAGAACATTAAAACCAGTCCATATCAGTAAAAATGAGAAACATTAATCACTTCATTGTTCTCGCCACTGTTTCTCCCGCTCTCCTGAAGCGAAACAAGAATGAGAAGATAAATAAACTATTGAGTTAAAAAACTGCAGAGATAAAAGAACAGGGTTTAAAACACAGACCACAATGTTTCTTTCATGCTCCTCACTGTTATGATCTGTAACTATATCTCATGTCTCGTCTCATTATGTCTCTTCTCTTTTTTATTCTATCCTGCTTTTGTCTCCTTTCGTTTCTTCTCCTTTCTTCTGTTCTCTTCCTCTTTTGTCTCTTCTCTTGTCTCTTCTTTCTGTTCTCTTCTCCGTTCTATTCTCTTCTGTTCTTTTGTCCTCTCTTTTCTGATCCAGTCCTTTCTTTTCATCTCTTTCATCTCTTTTCTGTTCTCTTTTGCTTTCGTGTTTTTTGTTCTTTTCTCTTCTTCTTTTTTCTTTCTCTTCTTCTTTCATATCTTCTCTTTTGTTCTCCTCTCCTTTCGACTCCTTTTCTCTTTTTTCTTCTCCTTCCCTATATTATCTTCTGTTCTCTTCTCCTTTTGACTTCTTTCTTCTGTTCTCCTCTTCTTTTATCTCTTCTCGTCTGTTCTTTTCTCCTTTCATCTTTTCTTTTCTACTTTTGTCTCTTCTTTTCTCTTCTCATTTTATCTGTTCTCTTCTCCTTTCGTCTCTTCTTATCTGCATCCATACCCTCTCTTCTGTTCTCTTCTCCTTTAGTCTCTTCTCTTCTGTTCTCTTCTCCTTTAGTCTCTTCTCTTTTGCCCTCTTCTCCTTTAGTCTCTTCTCTTCTGTTCTCTTCTCCTTTAGTCTCTTTTCTTCTCCTTTAGTCTCTTCTCTTCTGTTCTTTTCTCCTTTAGTCTCTTCTCTTCTCCTTTAGTCTCTTCTCTTCTGTTCTTTTCTCCTTTAGTCTCTTCTCTTCTCCTTTAGTCTCCTCTCTTCTGTCCTCTTCTCCTTTAGTCTCTTCTCTTCTCCTTTCTTCTCTCTTTTGTTCTCTTCTCATTTCATCTCTTTAACTCAAAATCATTTTACAAATGTAATTAAAGTACTACATTATTAGTAAAACTGGACGTTTCTTTGCTCTGAATAATAATTACGATGGCGGTACAATCTGACGGATTCCTCCCAGCCTGAGAAGAAGCGTAAAAACCCAGGGAATCACGTAGTTCTACCAGTTTATTATGTAATCTAGGAATTACTCTGTGTTTCCTTTCCACTGTTTACACTTACAGCAGTGTTCTAGTGTTCTCTCGACCGCAGTGGCCTGAAACCACCCTCACCCAGAGCTGCTGCTCCCTGCAGAGAAATCACATCACCCAGATCTGTGGGGAATTAGGGGGAATTAAAGAGCGAGGCTGTGGTTAAACCCAGAGGTGGAAAGTAATGAATTACATTTACTCAGGTTACTGTAATTGAGTAGAATTTATGAGTAATTTGTAATTTTTAAAGTAGTTTTTAAAACAGGTAATTTTAAGTAATTTACTTTGCTACATTGGAAAACTGCCGATTACTGAGTAAAAATAAAATACTGGAACAAAACACAATTGTCTGAATTACAAAAAAAAATTGTTACGGGTGCTTGCATGTGGAATAATGAGGCAGTAACGTCCTCATGCAATACAAAATGTGTCCCGCCGGACAGAACTGTCAGCTTTCAAAACTTCCACATCAAACCGGAGAAAGCATGTGGTGTAAGTACTTTTATCATTAAAAAAATCTGCTTAAATGTTAAAAAAGCATGTAAATAGCATTGTATATGTTAAAGCATATTAATGACAAGTTAAAAAATAATAATGAACTGTAAAACTATAAAAATACAGTTTATAATCACCTATATAACCACAACTTTTTTTTTAATAGTAAAGAAAAAAAATGGATCATAGAAACCTATACCACTCGTTCTTGAAAATGTTTTATGGGGTGGTCTGAACAAAGAAAAATACTGCCTGAAAGGTCCAAATTATTATGTGGAATAATAGTTCATTAAAAACGATTTAATTTATGATTTATTTTTACTTTTTTAAATCAAATAATTAAAAGTAACTATGTAACTTTAACTCAAAGTAAATTTTTAATTGATTACTTTTTTACTTTTACTTGAGTAGAATTTTAGCAAAGTAAAGGTACTTTTACTTAATTACAATTTTTCAGTACTTTTTCCACCTCTGGTTAAACCTGATTCTCGCTCTCGCCGTGCTCTCGCCGTGCTCTCGCCGCTCTCGCCGTGCTCTCGCCGTGCTCTCGCCGCGCTCTCGCCGCTCTCGCCGTGCTCTCGCCGTGCTCTCGCCGTGCTCTCGCCGCTCTCGCCGTGCTCTCGCCGCTCTCGCCGTGCTCTCGCCGTGCTCTCGCCGCTCTCGCCGTGCTCTCGCCGCTCTCGCCGCGCTCTCGCCGCGCTCTCGCCGCGCTCTCGCCGCGCTCTCGCCAGTGCTCTCGCCAGTGCTCTCGCCGGGCTCTCGCCGCTCTTGCCGTGCTCTCGCCGTGCTCTCGCCGTGCTCTCGCCGTGCTCTCGCCGCTCTCGCCGTGCTCTCGCCGCTCTCGCCGCGCTCTCGCCGCGCTCTCGCCGCGCTCTCGCCGCGCTCTCGCCAGTGCTCTCGCCAGTGCTCTCGCCGTGCTCTCGCCGCTCTCGCCGCGCTCTCGCCACGCTCTCGCCAGCGCACTGTTCACCTGTTACTCTGTTAATCTGCATGATCTCTGCTGCTGCTGTTAGAACTGGAGCTCTGAGGAACATCTCAGGATCTCAGGATCTCCAGATCTGCGGTGGAGCTGCTGGGAAAGCCCCTCTACAGCACAGCGTTTTCCGTACTGCAGAATCACCGCCACACAGTCCCAGCTCCAGCCGGTGACTGCAGTGTTCCTCTGTTTACAGCGTAACCAGGAGAAATGTTTAATGCTGTAACACTGCGGCTGTAGAGCCTCAGTCCAAGAACATGCAGGTCTGAGGAGCTCCGAGAGAGAATTACGGAAAACCAGGATCAGCATCAGCGTTTCAAATGACTGTTAGATAGTTTTAAGTATTGAGTTTTTAAGGTTTTTTATTTGTCATTTGGACTACTGAGCATTAACTGTAGTTTTCTGAATTATACACCGTAAGCCCGGATAAGCTGAATTAACTTTAAAAAATTGAGAAAACAGGTTTCCTTAAAAAAGATACACTGTAAAAAATAAAACCGTAAAAAAACGGTCAAATTACTGGCAGCAGCGGCTGCCAAACAAAAACCCTAAAATTAAAGTAAAATACTTTCATTCATATGAAGTGCAAAACCAGTAGATTCACATGCATTTTCATTAAAGGTTTCACATACATACACCAGTATTTTACAGTTTTTCAGAGCATATTTACAATTAAATTTCTTCAATAAAGTGATTTTGATCAACGTTCTGCAGGAAAAAACTGTTATTTTATATATATTAATATATATTTTATATATATTATTAGCACAGTCTAAAACCCAGCCAGGTGGATAAAACTGCTATGAAACTACATCATGGTGAGCCCTCTAAACTGAACATCTAATTAACATAGACACGCCCCACAGACAGTTTTTTTTTTGTTTTAGGTATATTTTCTTTTACATAAAAGAAAAAAAAAAAACGTTTTATTTCTATGGTTATTTTCTGTATTTTTTTTTTAACAATGAATAAAAAATAAATAAATAAATAAACCTTACAATTATGAAGAAAAACACTGAGATGTTGGGAAAGAAATAAACCTTTAAATAATAACACACACATATAATTACATATAATAATAAGTAATTTTACATAAATATAACTTAAGAACATGGAAAAATACCATAAAAATAATATAGCAATATAGCCCTAAAAATAAGAGTTTTAACCGTAATCTCTCATTAATGTCATAATATGTAAAATTAGAACAGGGGCTTGTAATTAACAGAAACTGTCTGTAATTTGACAGAATTAGACTGCAGTAAAAGAAAAGGGATAAATAGTGTAAACATTTAGAGTTATTTTCTGTAAAAATAGGATTTTTTTTACAGTGTAAGTAAGGAAAACTTAAGTTAGCACAACTTAGAACATCAGGTTATTACAACTAAAGGGGAAGATGATTTATTTTTTTTATTTTTGTTATACAGTAAGACCACATAAGTTGAGTTAACTTAACTTTCTTAAGGCACGATTTTGCAAAAAAAAAATTAAGTAATGAGGAATGAATGAAAACTTGAGTTTGAGCATAAATTAAAACATCAAGTTATTACAACTAAAGGAAAACTTGATTTATTTGTAAGGTAGCCCAGGGGGGGAATCACTACACACTGATGGTGAGTGTTAGTCTGTCAGAAACTGTTGGACACGCCCAGTATGCAAATAGATTGTGACAGAAGCCAATAGAAAAGAAGCTGCTAATGGAAACAGACTAAACTCAGTTATTATTATTAAGTTGGTTCAACTCAAAGAGCTCAGTTTGAGTAGTACAGTACTGTAAACCCATACGTTATTTGAACTCAAATGATTTAAGTCAGTTTGAGACTGAATTGGATATTTCTAAACAAAACTCAACTACTGTATTCTGAGTTAGTTGAACTGAATTTGTGAGCACATATACTGTACTATTCAAACTGAGATCTTTAAGTTGAACCAACTTAATAATAATAACTGAGTTTAGTCTGTTTTGTCATTAACAGCTTCTTTTCCATTGGCTTCTGTCACAATCTATTTGCATACTGGGCGTGTCCAACAGTCTCTGACTAATCAGACACTCACCATCAGTGTGTAGTGATTCCCCCCCGGGGCTACCTTACAAATAAATCAACTTCCTCTTTAATTGTAATAACTTGATGTTTTAATTTATGCTAACTCAAGTTTTTATTCCCATTACTTAAAAGATTTGAGCAAACCGGCTGCCTTAACAAAGTTAAGTAAACTCAACTTTTCTGGTCTTACAATATAACAAAAAAAAGTTAAATTAACTCCACCTTTAGTTGTAATAACTTGATGTTTTAATTTATGCTAACTCAAGTTTTTATTCCCATTACTTAAAAGATTTGAGCAAACCGGCTGCCTTAACAAAGTTAAGTAAACTCAACTTTTCTGGTCTTACAATATAACAAAAAAAAGTTAAATTAACTCCACCTTTAGTTGTAATAACTTGATGTTCTAAGCTATGCTAACTCAAGTTTTTATTTTCCCCATTACTTCACTTTTTTAAGGCAACCCGTTTCCTCAAATCTATTAAGTAATGAGGAATGAAAACTTGAGTTAGCATAAATTAAAACACCAAATTATTACAACTAAAGGGGAAGTTGATTTATTTGTAAGGTAGCCCAGGGGGGGAATCACTACACACTGATGGTGAGTGTCTGTCAGAAACTGTTGGACACACCCAGTATGCAAATAGAGTGTGACAGAAGCCAATAGAAAAGAAGCTGTTAATGACTAAACAGACTAAACTCAGTTATTATTATTAAGTTCATCTCAGTTTGAATAGTACAGTATATGTGCCCACAAATTCAGTTCAACTAACTCAAAATAGTTGAGTAATGTTTAGAAATATCCAATTTTTTAAATGTAAAACAGACTTTAAACAACGTATGAGTTTACAGTGCAGATTGCTAAAAAAAAGTATCAAACAAACCAGAATATGATGTATATCTTCAAATTAACCATACACTAGACAACTTTAAAAAGACTTAGATTTGGAAAGTTATATGGAATATTATACCACAGTTAGTTTCGACCCTGCAATGTGATTGGCTGAGAGGCGTCCTATGAGTACCGTTATCAGCCGGTAATGCACTATAACTAAAGCTCTCTCCATGTATTACTTACATGCCACATACAGGTAACCTAGCAACGATGCAGCGCTTACAAGCCAAATACGAGCCATAGAGGTGAAAGTGCAGAAACGCTAACGGTGAATTTACACTGCTCCGTCGCGACAACGCACGTGGACGCACTACCCCCCTCCAGCTGGTCGCATGTGGGCGTGACAAAGGCGTTCCCTGCGTCGTCCAATGCTTTTATATAATCTATTATTATTTCCAATAATTATTAACTATAAATGTCTTTATAGATATAAATGTTTGAATGAGCTTCATTACACTGTCTAGTGAGCAGTATATAAGCTGCCAAAGCAAACTTTTCTAATTAAATTACATATTAATATTTTAAAAGCCCCCCAGAGACCCCAACAATCACAGCAGCCTTTCTCCTCGCTGACAGAGTCCCTGTGAATCAGCAGGGATTTTATAAAGAACAGGGAAGCCTGAAACTTCTCTTCCAGGCTTCTCTGGACGCTTGAAAGCGGAACTAAATGTTTTCAGACACTGCGCTGCAGACACGTATCAGGCCAACACCTGCTCTCTGATTGGATAGACGCATCGCGTTGGACGGATTCATTTGCATAAAGTTCAGCTCGGCTCAACTTTTCATCGCATCGCATCCCCCGCTCTCGACGCATCGGACCCACGATGCACCGCGCGACTGCGTCTGACGGAGGCGGCGCTTCCCATTGAAAATGAATGGGATCCGTCGCTGTGGGTTGTCGAGTCGGAGCAGTGTAAATTCACCGTAAGCCATGTCTTCAATAGGCAGCGCAGGTAAAGACACAAATCCACACAAATAATAAAATAAGCCCAGCGATTTGAAAATACACATTATTACACATATTACCAGCCCACAATATCAGGTTTGGAGTTGTTATTATTAAAATAAAAGCTCTTGTAATTCTGCAGGTTTTGCCGCTGGGGGCGCTGAAGTAACCAAAACTTTTAATTCTTAAAAAAAAAAAACATTTTCTTTCAGTCAAACGATTTCTCTCCTGAAAAACTGTTTATTTGGGTGAGTAAAGCGCTTTCTGTTAATTTATAGTAAACATAGATTTACACAATTTAGACTGAAATGGCCGATAATGCAGATTTTACAGCGCAGCTACAAACAGAGCAGTAATGGAACTATTTTAACCGGCGGAGTTTTTATAACCAATCAGATCCTATTTTCTCCTCCTCTTTAACTCTTTAAAATCTTTTATTAAACAGTGATAATAGAACTGTGATATAATCACAATAATACACTTGAGGTTCCTGTTATAACCTGTAATATTGGCACTGCTATGCTGAACTACGACCACATCACAGCAGTGCCAATATTACACCTTATAGCATAAACCTCAAGTGTATTATTGTTTAATTATAAGATAAGATAGCACTTTAATGATCCCAAAGGAAATTGCACACAAAGTGTCACAGTGCTGTACATATGACACACATGATCAAACATAAATTAAGAAAATAAAAACGACAAAAGTTAAAGAGCCATTAGCACACAAAATAAAAATAAAAATAAATAAATAAGCATGGCTAATGAGGGTAATTTAGGTGTATTCAGAGGCAGCATATGATTTATCGCAGTTGGAAAATAAATAAATATTATTACTAGGGGCAACAGTATCATGGGAGTGAAACTATATAAAATAATAAAAAAAACACAGGTCAGATAAAAAGAATAACAGTGAAATACTTGTAAAATAAAATGATTATTGTCCATTCCTTAATTCCTCTGTGATGTGGAGCTGAAATCATGAAATTAGCTTTTATTAGCTTTTATATTATTTTATTTTCCCATTCCACCTTAAATACTGCAGCTTCTGCAGTCTGTTACACCATTTAAGGTGGAACGGGGAAGCTCGCTAGCTTGGTACTTTTGAGACAAACTACTAGTGTTTGTTTTAAGCTTTTTATGAAGAAAAAAGGCCATTAAAACTGCACTACATTAAACTATGGTAATATAGTTAGTGGTTATCATCATTTTAAATGAGGAAAATTATGTTATTTGATGGTTTCTTTGGTTATTTATTGAGCCGTTATCTTATCAGTGATTCTAATAGTCCTCTGTTTGGAGTGTTCCTCTGAAAAATCTCAGTTTGAAGGATCATGTTTATGTTGTACCTCATCTCTTCCTAATGTCTTTATTCATACTTTCTTTTATTAAGATTTTTTTGTATCTTTCTGACATAAAAATAAATATACACTAAAATCAGTTATAACGTGATGTCTTGGTGATTTTAATACGAGTAGAATTAGTGCTGTTTGAATTCAGATCTATTATTTAATATCATCATCAAAAAACATAAATTCTTAACTGTTTTTAATCTTCTAAACTAAATATATGAGTTATTTGGGAACTAAAAAGCAGAAATTCGTCTTAAAGTGTGAGAATAAATATTTTATATTTTATATAAAGAGAGATTAAATGAGAGGCGCTGTTTTCCTGTAGGCTTTTCTGTGTGTCACATTCAATATCTTCCCTCACTTCAAAATAACTAAAAATCTCAGTTCCTACTGGATTTAAACACTGATTTACTGCATCTAAAATTCAGATACTGCAATATAAATAATATTGTATAGCAGTTCTGTATCAATTTATAAATAAATCAATTTATATTAAAGCCTTAAAAAGACAGTATTTTGCAATAAATAATATTTACCATGAAAAATAGAAAATGATCTTTTCTAGCCAGTAATTCTAGCCTTACATTTCCACATCACTTTTTATCTATAAATTAAACTGCATTAGTATTTCATGATAAAAGAAGAAACTATACTGTTACAAAGATAAATGTTTTAATTGTTACATTTATTAAATTGATTCATAAAATTCAGCTGGATAAATAAAATTTTATAATCCAGGTGGCATATGTAAATGCATTAGCTTCACAGTATATTTTAATAAAATAAAAATAAATTAAGTTAAATAGAAAAAAATATTATTATATTTTTATCATTAAAAATTCTCAAATCTCCACTGAACAACTTCTAAACAAACAGCGAGGTCCCCAAAGTATTAGCTTGTAGCTACCTGGCTAATTTTACGGTGGCCGAGAAAGCCCAGCGCAGTGCAAATTGAAAAGCGCTGCAAAAGCACAAAACACATCCATCAAAATTACAACACAGGCGCAGCAAATAGAAAAACGCGCTGCAAATAGAAAAACGCGCTGCAAATAGAACCACAACACAACGGAAGTGAGTCACAACACAACGGAATTTTCCCGGGGGACCTTAAAAGATGCTGTACCAGCTAAGCTGTAGCCGTGTCTTCAGTAACGTCTCGGACTTCACTATGTGTACAAAGGACAATAAGTGGCAAACAAGGCGTTTTGTGAAGCAGAACTTTTAATAATATGCACACAACCGTGGTAATCACAGGTAATAAACATAACTTACTTTTCAGAAGCTTGTTTGCCACTTATTGTCCTTTGTATACAGCTGGTACAGCATCTTTTAAGGTCCCCCGGGAAAATTCCGTTGTGTTGTGACTCACTTCCGTTGTGTTGTGGTTCTTTTTGCAGCGCGTTTTTCTATTTGCAGCGCGTTTTTCTATTTGCTGCGCCTGTGTTGTAATTTTGATGGATGTGTTTTGTGCTTTTGCAGCGCTTTTCAATTTGCACTGCGCTGGGCTTTCTCGGCCACCGTATAATTTAGCTAACTAGCTATTTAACAACGAGCTAACAGTTAGCGTCCAAGAGCAACACTGGCACAGACATTATTAATGAATTTTAATATCATCATGTTTAACCAATTAGCAGCTAATTTTAATTAATATACACTTAAACTTACCAGCTTTTCCCTCTGAAATAAATAGCTGCTTTTAAATAAAATTTAATACATTAAAATAAATTTAATTTAATACATAATACAAATAAAAATGTTTAAAAGAAAGTTACAATAAATTATAATTAAAATAGTAATAAAAAATACAATGAAGTATACAAAATATGACATTTTAAACAGAATTAAAATGAATAAATGTGGTTAAAAAACACACATAATACAGAAAAATAACACTGATATTAATATTGCTCCCCAGTTCATTTTTACAGTGTAAACAGTGAGTAAATAGTGACTGTGATTAATAATTTAAAAGTTATCATGTTAAACCAGCTAGTTACTTTTATTAATATAAACTTAAATGTATAAAAATAATTATGAATAGTAAAAACATTAAATAGTACATTTTGTAAAAAATGTCATCTATGTATCATGTAACACGTAGCTTTTTTTATTATAATAATTATATATATTTTTCTTTTTTGTATTATTATTATTATTATTATTATTTATTTATTTATTCATTTATTTTTTTTGCTTTTTAAGTCAGCTCACGTTTACAGTGTATGTTTCCACTACATATAAAATACATACCGGGTCTCACTGATACTTGTGTATGTATCATGTTGCCATCAGGGAGGAGACTGCGGAGTCTCGGGGCGAGGACCAGCAGACTGCGAGACAGCCCCATCCATCAGGCTGTGAGGATGCTGAACTCTCTTCCTGCTCTACCCCCCATCCCAATCCTGCCCCCAGCACACACTCACTCAGCATCCTGACCCCCCCACTAATAAAGTACTGAAACTCTGCACTACAATGCACAAAGTACTGGTCCCTTCCAAACGGACTTGCACTACACAACACCTGCACTACTGATATACTTGCACTGTCAATACGCACTTTAATTCCACTTAATTAAACTGTGAACTTTAAGGACTTACGCACCCATTCACTTTACCAGCCTTAAGCTATATACCATATACCGTATTTGCACTGCTGTTATTTACTATTTTTACTGTCATTCCATCTCAATCACCATCAATATTGCACTATTGTCTTACGTATGTTTATTGTGTCTTGCTGTATTGTACACATAGTGTCTCCCACTCTTTTATATTATAATTATATATCTATTTTTACTTATTTACTTATATTTATATATCTATTCCTCCCCCACACTACTGCACCTTGTTTTTGTCTCATGTATGTCTATTTGTGTCTCTGCTGTATTGTACTCATAGTGTCTCCCATTCTCCTTTATTATATCTATTATCTGTACTTGCTGTAAAATTGGGAAGGAGAGTAACGTAATTTCAATTCTCTGTATGTCCTGTACATATGCAGTATTCACAATAAAACTACTTGACTTGACTTGATACTTAAATGTAGGTACAAATAAATAAAAGACTTTCCGATATTTACCATTTAAATTCCTAATATTAAAAATCTTCTATATCTTTCCTCTCTGGAGCATCTTTTATACACAGAGGCACATTAAAGTCTTTACTGAATGACTTAAGACTCAATTCAGAACAAGTTTAAAAGAAATTTAAAGGATTTATACATTAAAATAATAAAATTAATGCAAAATAAATATACAAATCGGCGTCTCTCTCCCCTCCATCACGGACATTTACACCACCCGCAGCATCCGCAAAGCAACCAGCATTGTGAATGACCACACCCATCCCTCACACGAACTGTTCTCCCTCCTGCCTTCGGGAAGAAGGTACCGCAGCATCCGGTCCAGCACGACCAGATTCTGCAACAGCTTCTACCCCCAAGCCATCAGACTCCTCAACTGCAGAGACTGAACTGATGGTTTTCTGTACATGCACACACACTCTTACCCCACTTACCCCAGAAAATGGAAAGCACTAAAAACCCTACTACCTCACTGGACTCTATTGCACACTGTGTAATAGAGTAATTACTACCTCACCTGGTCCTTTTTGCACACTGCAAAATTTGCACACTGTCTTGTTATTTATTATTCTTTGTCTGTATTGTGTTGTATTGTCTGTCTGCACTTTTGTACTGTTGCACTATTGTTCTGTATACACTGTGTTTATGTGCACCATGGTCCTTGGAGGAACGTTGTTTCGTTTCACTGTGTCCTCTGTATATAGCTGAAATGACAATAAAAACCACTTTGACTTTGACAAACCATGACATTTTGAACATAATTAAAATTAATAAAATTGGAATATAAGAATTGACGTACTACTTATATAATAATATATGTTATTATATTTAAAAGAATAAAAGTAATAAAAATAAACAAAGTATTAAAAGTGTGCAAAATAGAGCAAACTGCAGGTACTGGACTAGAGATACTCCAGAAACCTGAAATGAAACATTATAAAGTTTATAAAAACCTGTTAAAGTGTTAAACACTGAATATAAACTTTCTAAACTAAAAGCAGCAGCACTATAGCGCCACCTGTGGGAGATGAGAGTAAATATGCTCTACTGACTGATCAATAAATAACCTTCTACTCCAATAATAAAGCACAATTACTATTACTGTTACTGTAAAACAATCTGCCAATCAACAGGAAATTAATAAGAGAAATAAAATTAATGTTAATATTAAATCACATTGCACAGTTTATAATGTGCAGTATATAACACTGTAAAGCTCTATATATTGCACTATATATTACATTGTATAATACTGTATAATAATATAAAACACTGTATTACACAACTATTTAATACTGTATTAAACAATATACAACACTGTGTAACACTGCATAACCTTATATTACACTATATACAACACTGTATCATACTCTATAACCATAAATATAACACTATATTGCACTGTATCACACTATATATAACAATATTAATCTAACACTGCATAAGACTGTATAACACTATATCATACTACATACATAACACAGTATAACACTATTTGAAAATATATATTTTAATACATATATAATATAATATATACTTAAACACTGTAAACCGTATATAACACTGTATACTATTATATTCATCTATATATTACACTGTATGATTATATTTCATAAGAGATAACGCTGTACAATATTATATAAAAACATGTACAACATGTACAAACACTGCACAACAATACATAACACTGTATTACGATATATAACACTGTATAATGGTATATAAAACTATATATAAAACTATATATTATACTGTATAACACTGCACAACAATACATAACACTGTATTACGATATATAACACTGTATAATGGTATATAAAACTATATATTATACTGTATAACACTGCATAACAATATATAACACTGTATTACGATATATAACACTGTATAATGGTATATAAAACTATATATTATACTGTATAACACTGCACAACAATATATAACACTGTATTACGATATATATAACACTGTATAATGGTATATAAAACTATATATAAAACTATATATTATACTGTATAACACTGCATAACAATATATAACACTGTATTACGATATATATAACACTGTATAATGGTATATAAAACTATATATAAAACTATATATTATACTGTATGATGATATTTCATAAGAGATAACGCTGTACAATATTATATAAAAACATGTACAACATGTACAAACACTGCACAACAATATATAACACTGTATTACGATATGTAACACTGTATAATGGTATATAAAACTATATATAAAACTATATATTATACTGTATAGCACTGCATAACAATATATAACACTGCATACTATTATATAAAACAACATATAAAACTACATATTATACAGTATAACACTGTAAAATAATATATAACACGGTATATTACAAGACTATATCACACAGTATACCAATACATAACAATATATAACACTATAGTCTTATATAACACAAAAATAAAATGATATATACTGTATAGATCAATAGATCATACTATCCTTTTAGAAAGACTAGAGAACATGGTCGGTGTAACTGGAACTGCCTTAGCATGGTTTAAATCGTACTTAACCGATCGCTATCAGTTTGTGAGGTTAAATGATATGTCTGCCAGTTATACCAAGGTAAGATATGGAATTCCACAAGGCTCTATATTAGGACAGTTATTATTTACATTATATATGCTCCCACTGGGCAAAGTTATTAGAAAACACAATGTGAATTTTCATTGTTATGCAGATGACACGCAGCTCTTCATATCAGCCAAACCTGACGACAGAGTGAGATTAAAGAAAATCGAGGATTGTGTAGAAGATGTAAAATCATGGATGTCGCACAACTTCCTCCTATTAAATAGTGATAAAACAGAAGTTCTCCTATTAGGCCCCAAAGCCATACCTGTCAAGTCTCCCGTTTTGGCCGGGAAACTACCGTATTTTACTCCTCTTTCCCGCTGTCCTCCCGTATTAGTATTTTCCCGTAAATTTCCCGTATTATATTAAAATAAAAAAATATATATTATTGAGGAGACAGGGAGCTGACTGCTCTGTGTCTCTTAACCAATCGTGCAGCCGGTACAAGGAGAAAGTCCCGCCTTTCAGGAGAAACAGCCAATCAGCTTGCAAAGGAGGGTCAGTGTGGGGAAGCCACAGGCAGCTAGTCGGAGCAGCTGATGTTAAAACATATCTGGATATACAGCGATTTTTCTAAAAGAAAGGGAACGGTAGGCTAATCATGGAAACTGTGATGAGATTTTTCTGATAGCTGTTTAAAAATACTTGTCTCTGAAATAAAACACACAGATTAAACCTTTTAAAATAAAAAAAAATACAGCTTGAACTAGAAATGTTAAAAATTAACTAAACTGATCAGGGGTGGAGTGATCAAAAGATTCAGTTTGCAGAATTTGTGCACCCTTTGTTCAATTTTAAATCCATTAAATAAATAAAAAATATATTATAAAAAAGAGTGCATTTATGCCAAAAAGACATGAAATCTTAACTTTTAAATTTTTTTTTGGAAAAGTGTTTTTAATTTGGCTGTATTAAAAGAATGACATATGTAGGAATGTCCACAACATTTCAGATTCTGATAATCTAATTGTGTGTAAGTGGTTCACATGTGGTTATTTTAGATTTTTTTTGTAAACCTGTCTTAAAATGTAAGAGATACTGAACCTACGTTGGGCTGGTGGGACAACTTTAAGCAGACAGAGGAAAATATCCCTTATTTTTTAATCTAAAATTTGACAGGTATGCCCAAAGCTGCTAGAAATAAATTATCAGACTTAATGCTAAATCTGGCCGACTTCTCAGCCACACCTGGTTCAGCAGCTAAGAACCTTGGAGTTATCATAGATTCAGATCTAGCATTCGATAAACACATATCTAATGTTACTAGAACAGCTTTTCTACACCTCCGTAATCAGTGTTGGGAAGGTTACTTTTAAAATGTAATCCCTTACAGATTACTGATTACATTACTCAAAATGTAATTTGTAACGTAATCAGTTACATTACTTCAAGTGAGTAACGTAATCTGATTACTTTGGATTACTTACAATATAGTCGTTTTTTTAAGCCTGAATGAATGTAGCAACCACATATCGCATATTATTATTTTATTTTTCTTTCCAGTTAACAAATAGATAAACAAATAAAACAGCCTTTTCAATCACTCTATAAAAATACTTATGAAACCATTTCATCAAACAATTTTATGAAACACTTCTATAAATTGATGATAAAACCATTTAAAACCAAACAATGTAACAACAACTGTAAGCTATCTATTTGCAGGTTTGCCACCAGTGTTAATTTTGACAACAAATTTTGATTTAGTCTTAGTCATAGTCTTGTGACGAAAATAGCATTTAGTTTTAGTCACAATTTAGTCATCTGAAATGTTTGTCAACTTAATGTTATAAGAATATAGTCGACTAAAATTACAGTAAATTTAGTCGACTAAAATGTAAAGGGTGTAAATGTAAATGCTTTTTCATCAGTTCCCTTGAATTATTAACTATACACTTATACGAAATGAAACGTTTAATAACCACTTGAGTAATATTGTTAATGTTTGAATGTGAAATATATTTATATATGATTTAATGTATATTATTATTATTATTATAGGTGTGTGACTATACATATTTTACATTTAAAATTTTGCTCTAGAAATCAGGTCATAAAACAACTGAATAGTTAAATTATAGTTTGAACAGAGCTGTAGACGCAAAAACAGCTTTTAAATGATCTAGTTTTATCTCCAGCACTAACCCAGCACACCTACTGGAGCTACAGTCTATAAATGAGATCAAAAACACACCTTCACACACTGTCCTGTAGAGATGCTCTCAGGATGTACTGAGAGACTTCATGAGTTAAAGTGAGAAACTTATGAGAAAGTGCTGTAAGGAACTTTACACAGACTTTTGGGTTCATAGATTCACTTATTTTATTGTTTTATTTTGGATATATTATTGAGTTCCTTTCTGACCTGTTCCTGCTTTAACACTAGCTATATCTTTCCCACTGTGAGACTAAACAGATGATCTGATCTTAATGAGTGAGTTCTGTATCAGTTCTGTGTTTTAGTGCACTGCCGAGTTAAACACATCAGCTCATGAAATAACATCAGTATTAAAACGCGGATCTCTGCATGGAGATCTGTGGGACTCTGCTCTGCAGAAGCTGAAAGATTAGTGGTGTTTTTACCGGAGATGAAGTCGCTCCACGCGGTTTACACGTTATCTTGTTTTTTGCGACGTCAAAGGAGAAATATGTCAACTATCTCTCTCTCTCTCCCTGCTGAACACTGTCGAGTTAACTTCCAGTCGAGCTCCGTAACGACAGGTTAATTCCCGGGTTTGTAACTGAGCGCATGGTGCTACTCCACCTTCGCTAAAGTAGCAGTGATTGGATCTCTTCCTAACTGGTCCCTACCTTTCACATAACTAAATCAGTTCTGATTGGATTTCGTCCCTGCCAAACATTTTCGTCTTGTTTTTATTCGTTGACCAAAATGTCAGTTAATTTCGTCTCGTTGTGTGTGCGGAGCCGCTGTCTGCCCCTCCTCCCTGTGTGTGTGTGCAGCGAGACGGGACGAGGGGCAGACAGTTCCCTTTCATATCAGAGCGATTTCACCGCAAAATGTTATTTGCGTTTTGTCAGTGTTGGATTGGAAGAGCAAAAATAGGAAAGTACCGCAATGTAATCCTTTTATTTTAGCAGAGTAACTGTAATCTGATTACCACTTACTGAAGCAGTAACTGTAACGGATTACAGTTACTCATAATTTGTAATCTGATTATGTAACGCCGTTACATGTAATCCGTTACTTCCCAACACTGTCCGTAATATTGCCAAGCTAAGAAATGCCCTATCACTCCATGCCTTCATTACCTCAAGGCTAGATTATTGTAATGCGCTACTGTCTGGATGTTCCGGCAGTAACTTAAATAAACTTCAGCTAGTTCAAAATGCTGCAGCCAGGGTCCTTACTAAAACTAGAAAATTTGACCATATTAGTCCAGTACTATCAGCACTGCACTGGCTTCCAGTCAAATTCCGCATAGACTATAAAATTCTCCTGTTAACGTATAAAGCCCTACACGGACTCGCTCCTGAGTATTTACAAGACCTCATCTCCTGTTATGAACCACCGCGATTACTCAGATCTCAGGGTGCTGGTTTATTAGAAGTTCCTAAAATTCAGAGGAGCTCTGCAGGAGGAAGAGCTTTCTCTTATAAAGCGCCTCAACTCTGGAATAATCTCCCTGAATATGTTCGGGACTCAGACACAGTCTCAATCTTTAAGTCTAGACTGAAAACTTACTTGTTTAGTTTAGCTTTTGGTAATTAATGTTTTTCCCTTTAGATAAGGCTGCAGATTCAGGGGTTCATGGACAGAGGGAATTGTGGGTAAACTGAGATGCTGGTGCTGCTGTTCTCCCACTGCACACGGTCACTCAGGTTTGTGGACGGTGGAGTGGGTGGATGCCAGTGTTTCAGGGAGCCTCTGTGTCTATGTTACCTTCTGGCTCTCTGCCTTTAGTTAGGCTGTTTTATTCAGTTCTGCCGGAGTCATTAGATCAATAATCACACTCTGATAATGTTTTAATATTCTCTGTTTTGCATAAATCCAGTCAAAACTAATTCCATCTCTCTGCCTTCCTCCGAGTTACTGACTGCCCACCTGTCTGACCCGATACCGCGGGATGTTGGACCCTCAGGCTCTCATGTCCTCTGTCTGGCCAGACTGGAAGTTTCTGAAGTCAGCTCTTCTCCACCACCACCACAGATCAGCTGCTCATCATCCATCTTACTCTATAAGCCATTAGTGGAGCTGCTATACACCTGAATATATAAAACCTATGTGGATGTATGAAAGACTTTTTAAAATTAATTTAAAAGCCATTTGACCAGTGGTAGGATGGTCCCCCCTTTAATGTGAGTCTTGGTCCTCCCAAGGTTTCTTCCTCCTCCTGCAGCTCTGAGGGAGTTTTTCACTGGGGGTTCTGTATTCTGTATTTTCTATGTTTAATGTTTTGCCTGATTCTTTGACCTGTAATCATGTTTCTGTAAAGCTGCTTTGTGCCAACACCAGTTGTAAAAAGCGCTATACAAATAAATTTGATTTGATTTGATTTGTATTAGGATGTATAACAATGCATAGCAATATATAAAACTACATATTACACTGTATATCATTGTATAACACTATATAATATTATATAACTCAATATATAAAACTATATATAACACTGTATATTATATAACACAAATTAAAACAACATAGTATACTGTGAAACACTACATACCAACATATAAAACTGTATAGCAATATATAAATCTAAACATTACATTGTATAACAATATATATCTATATAAAACACTGTATAATATTATATATAACTATATATATTACACTGTATAATGGTATATAAAACTATATATAAAACTATATATTATACTGTATAACACTGCATAACAATATATAACACTGAATAATATTATATAAAACAATATATAAAACTACATATTATACAGTATAACACTGTAAAATAATATATAACACAGTATATTATAAGACTATATCACACAGTATACCAATACATAACAATATATAACACTATAGTCTTATATAACACAAAAATAAAACGATATATACTGTATTAGGATGTATAACAATGTATAGCAATATATAAAACTATATATTACACTGTATAGCATTGTATAACACTATATAATATTATATGACTCAATATATAAAACTATATATAACACTGTATATTATATAACACAAAATTAAAACAATATAGTATACTGTCAAACACTGCATACCAACATGTAACACTGTATAGCAATATATAAATCTTAACATTACATTGTATAACAATATATATCTATATTACACTTTCTAAAACTATATATTACACTGTATAACACTATATACCCCTATATAAAACACTCCTATCTGTAGTATCTGTCCCAAAACTAATGTTATAGTGAGTCACAGTGAATTTTGGTGCCGTGACCCGGACCCTCGAGACCTGCCTGATGTTCTGCAGATGTTCTGACCCGGTTATTGTCTATGAGAACTGACTGTTCACTCGCTGCCTAATATATTCAACCCCCTGAGAGGTTGTAATGTTATGGCGGGTTGTGTGTGTGTGTGTGTACAGTGCTGTGTGATATAAGGGGTGAAATCATTGTTCTGCTGGATCTCAGATTAATGAATTAAACATGCCAACATAACCCACCGCCCACGCCTGTGCTTATATAATAACCCCCACTCGCACTCACCGTACGCCTTAATATACGCTCTCGCGCGCGAGTGTGTGTGTGTTTGTGCCTAGACTGGGTTGGAGGATTGCGATGACTCATCATCCCTGCACTTTGTTTTAACCCCCGCCCCCCTATACCCCCTCGAGAACGAGGCTTTGAAGAACAGAGGGTTTATATATTTCTGTGCTACACTGATGACGTAACGCTGCTACTATTCATAGCTCAAAGTGAATCCCACAATAAACACTCCCAGATTATCTCTCAGCACAGAGAACTGGGGTTAAAAAGTGAGGAAATAATAAAAAAAAACTGAAACAAATATATTTAGTCTATATTTAGTCTAGCCTTTTTCCTGATCGGGTGCGCTTGCCCCGCGGGGTCGGGTTCTTCCTCTGGTTGAGTATAAACGTTTCTGAGCCTGAAAGTGGTTCCAAATACTAATATCTGGTCTTTGTGAAATCAGAAGTAAGGCTTTGCTGTATGCAGATTCTGGTGCAGTTGGTTCCTCTGCAGGTGTGGAAGCTATCTTCTCCCTGTGCCATGTGTGCGGTCATGTGATTGGATCTTTTTGATTTTGTACGGTGGTGATGCTTCCACTGATGGCGTTACTACCTTACAACCAAGTTTTTAAAGAATGTTTTTTACTCAATATCAGCAGACATTCTTCAAATAGTAAATACCTCACTCATGTCAGGTGTTTTCCCAAATGCATTAAAAACAGCCGTTGTGAAGCCTCTCTTAAAAAAGAAAAATTTAGATACAAACTTATTGAACAATTACAGACCAATCTCTAATCTACCATTCATTGGAAAAATAATTGAAAAAATTGTCTTCAAGCAAGTTATGCACTTCCTGTCCATAAATAACTGTCTAAACCAATTTCAGTCAGGTTTCCGGCCCAATCATAGTACTGAGACTGCGCTAATTAAGGTTATCAATGACATTCGCTTAAACACAGACTCAGGAAAAATATCTATTCTACTACTGCTTGATCTCAGTGCTGCTTTTGACACCATTGACCACAAAATTCTCATAGATAGACTTGAGAACCGGGTTGGAATTTCTGGAACTGTCCTAAAATGGTTCAGTTCATACCTTCAAGGAAGGAAATACTTTGTGGAAATGGAAAATAATGTTTCTGAGACTGTGCCAGTGACCTGTGGTGTACCCCAGGGTTCAATTCTTGGGCCACTCTTATTTAATTTATATATGATTCCTCTGGGTGAAATCATGCGTGACTATGGGATATCTTACCACAGCTATGCAGATGACACTCAGATCTACATGGCCCTCTGCCCAAACAACTATCTATGGTCCCATTGACTCACTGTGTAAATGCCTTGAGCAGATAAATCAATGGATGGGACAGAACTTTCTGCAGTTGAATAAAGATAAAACAGAGATTATTTTATTTGGGAATAGTAATGAGAGGCACAGATTATCTGCCTATCTGGATTCAAAAAGTCTAAAATCTAAAGAACTAGTGCGTAATCTTGGTGTACAAATGGACTCTGATCTCACTTTTAACAGTCACGTCAAACCGTCACCAAATCAGCATTTTATCACCTCAAGAACATAAATAAGATCAGAGATTTTCTGTCTAAAGCAGACCTGGAGAAACTCATCCACGCCTTTATTTCTAGTAGGATTGATTACTGTAATGGACTCCTAACTGGACTCCCAAAAAAGACCATCAAACAGCTTCAGCTGATTCAGAATTCAGCAGCCAGAGTTCTGACTAGGAGTAAAAGAAGGGAGCACATCACCCCCATCCTTAAATCCCTGCACTGGATACCAGTATGTTACAGAATAGACTTTAAGGTTCTGTTACTGGTCTATAAATGTCTTAATGGTGCAGGACCAGCATATTTATCTAATGAGCTCCAGCAGTATGAGCCGAGCAGAACTCTCAGATCATCAGGAACTGGTCAGTTAGAGCCGCCTAAAGTAAAAACTGAACATGGAGAGGCAGCGTTTCGCTACTACGCTGCTCTTAAATGGAACCAGTTAACAGAGAGTGTTAGAAGAGCTCCAACACTAAACATGTTTAAATCCAGACTGAAAACCTACATGTTTGATCAGGCCTTTAGCTCAGCTTAAAACACTGCAGCTCCGCCCACTTTTATTCTGTAACGGCACTTTTATATTATGTTTTATTCATGCTTTATTCTTATTAATTCCTTGTTGTTCTTTTACATGTTTTTAATTTAATCCTCTTTGTTTTAATCATGTTTTAATCAATCATGCTTTATTCTTATTTTAGTTTTTATTTCCATTTTTACTGTTAATCTTTTACATGTTTTTTTTATTTGATTTCTCTGTGTATTTTCTAATTTGTAAAGCACTTTGAATGACCGTTGTGTATGAAAGGTGCTATATAAATAAACTTGCCTTGCCTTGCCTTACCTTCATTAAAATTGCTGTAATGCTGTGAAATAGACTTCTTTATTTAATTAAAAACACCACATTTCAGCCCATGTTTCAATGCCTTTGTCAGATGTTTCAAAAGTTACACAAAACTCTATTTTCTATTTTCACACCTTTTTTTCAACCTGTGTCGTTTAAATAGCAACAGAGCATGTAGATCAGGGGTGTCCAAACTACGGCCCACGGGCCATTTGCTGGTATTTTAGAAATAGAATGAAAGTTGGCCCGCTGTTAAGCAGGTTTTTATAATGTGAGATTCAAAGTTTGAACGCTAGGTGTCAGAAACGGGCCAAAGAGTCTAAAAGCGGAGAGAGTGCGCATTTCTAGCGCAGAAAAACGGGCCAAAGATTCTAAAAGCGGAGAGGGTGTACAGTTGTAGCGCAGAAAAACAGGCCAAAGAGTCTGAAAGTGGAGAGGGCGTACAGTTGTATCGCAGAAAAACGGGCCAAAGAGTCTAAAAGCGGAGAGAGTGCGCATTTCTAGCGCAGAAAAACGGGCCAAAGAGTCTAAAAGCGGAGAGAGTGCGCATTTCTAGCACAGAAAAACGGGCAAAAGAGTCTAAAAGCGGAGAGAGTGCACATTTCTAGCGCAGAAAAACGGGCCAAAGAGTCTAAAAGCGGAGAGAGTGCACATTTCTAGCACAGAAAAACGGGGTAAAAGAGTCTAAAAGCGGAGAGAGTGCGCATTTCTAGCGCAGAAAAACAGGACAAAAGAGTCTAAAAGTTGCCGTAATTAAGTTTTATATTAAGAGACATCATGAAATTAAACATCAATTTGAAAAATCTTAGTTTACACAACACTGTCAAAGATAAAGATAGTAAGTCAAGTAAAATGGTGTGTAAATGAAAGTAATCAGGAAAATGTATTATTTAAAGTGGTATATTTCATTATTTGTTTTATTACAGAGTCTGTGGCCCCTGACTTCAAATATATTTCTCCTTCTGGCCCCCAACAAAAAAAGTTTGGACACCCCTGCTGTAGATATATATACGCCAATCGGCATGGTCAGGGCCATTTCCACACCCGTAATCCCACCCCTAAACCCCCCTCCAACAAAAACAAACCACATCCGGCCGTGGCCCACCTAAAGCTTACAAGCACCACAGCATAGATACACTGTTTAACAGAGGTGGAAAGTAATGAATTACATTTACTCACATTACTGTAATTGAGTAGATTTTATGAGTAATTTGTCATTTTTAAAGTAGTTTTTAAAATAGGTAATTTTACTTTTACTCAAGTACTTTTTGACACAAGTAATTTACTTCACTACATTGGAAAACTCCCCGTTACTGAGTAAAAAATTAAATACTGGGGAAAACACAGATGCTCTGCGTGGAATAACGAGGCAATAACGTCCTCATGCAAAACAAAAATGTACCTACGCCAGACAGAGCTGTCCACTTTCAAAACTTCCACATCGACCTGAGAAACCTGCAAAAGCATGTGGTGTTATTTTTATCATTAAACATTAATCTGCTTAAATGTAAAAAAAAGGAAAACATGTAAATAGCAGTTAAAGCAAAGAAAAAGTTGTAAAATAATAATGAACTGTAAAACAATAGAAATACGGTTTATAATCGCCTATATGACCATAACTTTTTAACAGTTAAGAAAAAAATTTGATCATAGAAACCTATACCACTTGGTGGTATGAACAAATACTGCCTGAAAGATCCAAACTATTATGTAAATATATATATATATATATATATATATAAATAATAGTTAATTAAAAACGATTTAATTTATGATTTGTTGTACTTTTTTAAATCAAATAATTAAAAGTAACTATGTAACTTTTACTCAAAGTAAATTTTAATTTGAGTACATTTTTACTTTTACTCGAGTCGATTTTAAGAGGGGTACTTTTACTTTTACTTGAGTAGAATTTTAGCAAAGTAAAGGTACTTTTACTTAATTACAATTTGTCAGTATTTTTTCCACCTCTGCTGTTTAAGTCCAACACACTTCATAAAAATATTTTTTTGGACAGTGAAAACTCTGCTTAAATATTTTGCATACACTGCAAACATAGCAATAGTAACAGGCCAGCTCCGGCCCCAAGCATTTGCTTGGTTTGCTTGCCCCGTTGCAACGGGCCTGTCCTTCCCTCACTTGTGAACAAGATCCTGTGATATTAAGCTCCTCCTCCACTTGAGGCAACAACTCATTCCCAGCCTGGGAGTTCCTCCAAGTTATTGATCTGAATATATTAGAGCAGGGGTGACCAAACTACGGCCCGCGGGCCATTTGCGGCCCGTTTCCTTTTTTGGAGCGGCCCGCGAGGTATTTTAGAAATAGAATGAAAGTTGGCCCGCTGTTAAGCAGGTTTTTATAATGTGAGATTCAAAGTCTGAACGCTAGGTGTCAGAAACGGGCCAAAGAGTCTAAAGGCGGAGAGAGTGCGCATTTCTAGCGCAGAGAAACGGGCCAAAGAGTCTAAAAGCAGAGAGAGTGCGCATTTCTAGCACAGAAAAACGAGGCAAAGAGTCTAAAAGCGGAGAGAGTGCGCATTTCTAGCGTAGAAAAACGGGCCAAAGAGTCTAAAAGCGGAGAGGGTGCGCATTTCTAGCGCAGAAAAACGGGCCAAAGAGTCTAAAAGTTGGCGTAATTAAGGAGTTTAATATTAAGAGACATCATGAAATTAAACATCAATTTGAAAAATCTTAGTTTACACAACACTGTCAAAGATAAAGATAGTAAGTCAAGTAAAATGGTGTGTAAATGAAGTAATCAGGAAAATGTATTATTTAAAGTGGTATATTTCATTATTTGTTTTATTATAGAGTCTGTGGCCCGTGACTTCAAATATATTTCTCCTTCTGGCCCCCAACAAAAAACGTTTGGACACCCCTGTACATCTGTATATATTTTAGACCTATACAGATGTACACTTACTTTTTCGTCATTAATTTTCGATTTGATTTTCTGAGATATTCTACAGGCTAAATGTTGTAATATGAGACGTCTGAGAGGAGCAGATCTGCAGCCCCACGGCTCAACAATCCACACAACCACACTTCCTGTTAGCCAACAATGCTAAAAGTCACTTTCGCCCAACTGCAGAGCTTTCAGCAAAGGTCAGAGCAGCAGAATCATCAGTACGAGACACTGTGGCTGGAGATCAGCTGGTACAGATCGAGAGCAGCGGCGGTGAGGAGACGCCCAGAGAAAATGATCCAGCAGGAAATACCTGCAGATACCTGATACAGCTCTCCATCGTTCAGGAGAAAGATCTCACAACCAGCTAAAACCTCCCATCACCTGAACCAGGTTACATAACCCTCCTGTTAGTGGAGGAAGTTCAGTTCGGACCACTTCAGTTTCTGAATCAGTTTCTCTGATTTTGCTATTTATAGGTTTATATTTGAGTAAAATGAACATTGTTGTTTTATTCTATAAACTACAGACAACATTTCTCCCAAATTCCAAATAAAAATATTCTCATTTAGAGCATTTATTTACAGAAAATGAGAAATGACTGAAATAACAAAAAAGATGCAGAGCTTTCAGACCTCAAATAATGCAAAGAAAACAAGTTCATATTCATAAAGTTTTAAGAGTTCAGAAATAATCAATATTTGGTGGAATAACCCTGGTTGGTTTTTAATCACAGTTTTTTTCATGCATATTGGCATCATGTTCTCCTCAACCAGTCTTACACACTGCTTTTTGGATAACTTTCAAGCATCCATCTTCCTCTTGATTATATTCCAGAGGTTTTCAATTTGGTAAAATCAAAGAAACTCATCATTTTTAAGTGCTCTCTTATTTTTTTCCAGAGCTGTACTGGTGCCTCTCAAAAAATAAATATAATTGAAAAGTTATTTTATTTCAGTAATTCAGTTGAAAATGTGAAACTCATATATTATATAGATGTATTAAACACAGAGGGATCTATTTTAAGAGTTTATTTCTTTTATTGTTGATAATTATGAAGCTTACAGACAATGAAACCCAAAAATCAGTGTCTCAGAAAATTTGAATATTATATCATAAGACCAATTGGTACTTTTGGCAGTGTGGACAGTGTGCCAAGTCCTGCTGGAAAATGAAATCCGCATCTAAAAGTTGTCAGTAGCAGAGTGAAGCATGATTTTGTGGGAAAACAAAACTGCACTGACTTTAGACTTGATAATAAATCACAGTGGACCAACACCAGCAGATGACAGACATGTCTCTCCAAACCATCACTGATTGGTGGAAACTTCACACTAGACCTCGAGCAGTTTGGACTGTGTGTCTCTCCACTCTTCCTCCAGACTCTGATCCCTTGATTTACAAATGAAATGTAAAATTTACTGATGATCAGTGATGGTTTGGAGAGACATGTCTGTCATCTGCTGGTGTTGATCCACTGTGTTTTATTATCAAGTCTAAAGTCAGTGCAGTTTTGTTTTCCCACAAAATCAAGCTTCCCTCTGCTACTGACAACTTTTAGAGATGTGGATTTCATTTTCCAGCAGGACTTGGCACACTGCCCACACTGCAGAAAGTACTAATTGGTCTTATATAATATTCAAATTTTCTGAGACACTGATTTCTGGGTTTTCATTGGCTGTAAGCTTCTTAATCATCAACAATACGGAGCCCCTGGAGCGGTCCTGATGAGTGCCAGTTTCATCATTATAATGTTTTTGATGTTTTTTGCAGTGACTGCACTTGAGAATGCTTTCAAAGTTCTTAATCTTCATTTTTTTTAAGTATTTTTTTCTTTGTTTAGTTGAGTAGTTGTTGCTTCTCATAATCTAATCTGATTAGATCATTACTGAAATATTCACTATTCACTGTATACCTGTAACTCTACCTCTTCACTACTTTACTTTAACTGATGCTCTCAAACACTTTATTAAGAGACAAGAAATTCAAGTAATTAACTCTTGATGAGTTCAGCACAGCTGTTAACTGAAAGCCTGAATTCCAGGTGACTCTACCTCATAAAGCTGACTGAGAAAATCCAGCAGAGATGTTCAAAACTATCTTTAAAGAATATAAAATATAATATACATATTCTGAATGGTTTAATAGCTGTTTGTTTAGTAAATAAATTAATATGTTTTTCTTCATAGTTTGGATGAGTTTAGTATTAATCTACAATACAGAACATTTTAAAATAATGAAAAAACACTAAATTTAAGGTGTGTCCAAACTTTTGACTGGTACTGTATACAGTATTTAAACAGGTCCAGGGTTCTGAGACACTGTCTAAACCTATACTGCAGACACTGGCGCCTCCTGGTGGTACTGCATTATAGTGCATTTGTATTATAGTGTATTATAAGCTTTTTTTATATTATAAGATAAAAAAGATAAAGTATTTATACATTATTAAATAATTAAATGATAATCGTTAAATCCGATTTAAACAAACCATAACCATAGGAACAATTATACGTATTGTATATGTATATTAGGATTAGTAATATAGATCTAATCAATACAAAAATGGATGAATAAATAAATCAACATTTTTTCGCAGCAACTGAAAAACATGTATGATATATGAATAACAGGTTAAACAGGGAGATAAACTATTAGGCTATTAGAAGCTGGTTTGACAGTTTTACAGTTATTTTCTTTACTTTTGTAAGTTATTTTGTTTAAATAAAAAGCACATAAATTTTTTATTGGACAAATAATGGAAATGATGATAAATGGAACTGGATGGAAAATACATACAAAATAATATAAGCATCCAGTATATAAAGTTTTATTTACGTGTTTTGACTGCTTATTACTGGTTTTATAGTGTTTATACCTAATTAATCACCATTGATAAACTTCTTTATTAAATATTTATAAACCTCTAGTTAAGAAATCTCATTTTAAAGTGATACTGTAAGTTTACATTAACATTTTTATGATTTACCCCAGACAAAATAAAAAAAAAAATCATACAGAATGACACAGAGGGATATTGAATATTATTGTCGGTTGTAAATAATTAGTAATCAGGTCAGAGTGATCTGTAGTTAAAGTACTTTATGTACAGGTCTGTATTCCTCTGCTGCACGATGTTTAGACTCAGGACACGCTCCTCAAGACACGTGCCGCCGGCAGCCCCCGGGGTCAGAGGTCAGGGGTGGGGGGAGTCCGGCGCCGGCGGCCCGGCACAGTCCAGCCTCCTCGCACGCGACCGCCTGCCACCGACCCGCCGCCACTCTCTCCTCCTCACGCCTCCCCAGAGCATCACACCAAAGGAGGAGACCCCGGCAGGCGCCTGGAGATACAAGGGGTGTGTGTGTGTGTGTGTGTGAGGGGGGGTTAGACATTGTTCGACACACACACACACACACACACACACACACACACACACTTCTAAACCATGCTAAAAATAAACCCATGTCTGTGGTCAGTCAAACAATTACAATTGTCTCCATTAAATTCCATTATACACCGTATGGGCAAAAGTGTTGGGACACCGGCTCATTGTTTCTGAAGAGTCTCTACTGTCCAGGAAATGCAGTCTAAAAGCTGCCACTATGATCGGGAGGTCGCTGGTTCAAATCCCGGTCATGCACCTTGTCATCAGCTGCTGGAGCCCTGAGAGAGCACACACAATTGGTCTTGCTCTCTCTGGGTGGGTACAGTACAGTAGATGGCGCTCTCTCTTTCCCCTCATCACTCCTAGGGTGATGTGGATCAGCACAAGGCTGCGTCTGTGAGCTGATGTATCAGAACCGAGTCTCTGCGCTTTCCTCCGAGTGTTAGCGCTGTGATGCTACTCGGCAATGCTACAGCATCAGCAGCAGCTCAAAAAGAGGCGGAGTCTGACTTCACATGTGTCGGAGGAGGCATGTGCTATTCTTCTTAACCCTCCTGGTGTGTTGGGGCATCACTAGTGATAGGGGGAGTCCTAATGAGTGGGTTGGGTAATTGGCCGTGTAAATTGGGGAGAAAATGGGATAAATATTAGATTTGCCATGTAAAGTGTGCAGCACGTGGGTTAGCATTGTCCATATAGACCAATGTATTAAAACACCGGCTCATTTATAGAACGCATTCATTAAAAGGAGTGTCCACAACCATCTCTCACTATTCTCCATAGTGTGAATTTGGGTTTTTCAATATTACGATGAATAGACCAATGCTACCAGGGAAAGAACTGTGACAAGTTAGCTAAAATACTAATGTTACCTGAGAGAGAACTAATGCCAGCGACGAGCTAGCTAACCTTAACGACAAGCTAGCTAAAATACTAATGCTACCAGGGAAAGAACCATCATTAGTGATGAGCTATTTAACCTTAGTGATGAGCTAGCTAAAATACTAATGTTACCTGAAAGAGAACTAAAGCTAGTGACGAGCTAGCTAACCTTAACGACAAGCTAGCTAAAATACTAATGATTCCAGGGAAAGAACCATCATTAGTGATGAGCTAGCTAAAATACTGATGTTACTGGGGAGAAAACTAAAGCTAGTGACGAGCTAGCTAACCTTATTGACAAGCTAGATAACCTTAGGGACGAGCTAGCTAACCTTAGTGACGAGCTAGCTAACCTTAGTGACGATCTAGCTAACCTTAGCAACGAGCTATCTAACCTTAGTGATAAGCTAGCTAACCTTAGCAACGAGCTAGCTAACCTTAGTGATGAGCTAGCTAACCTTAGTGACGAGCTAGCTAAAATACTAATGTTACCTGGGAGAGAACTAAAGCCAGCAACAGGCTAGCTAACCTTAGCAATGAGCTAGTTAAAATGATGCTACCAGGAAGAGAACTACCATTACTGATAAGCTAGCTAACCTTAGCAACAAGCTAGCTAACCTTAGTGACAAGCTATCTAAAATGCTAATGCTATCAGGGAAAGAGCTATCATTAGTAATAAGCTAGCTAACCTTAGTGATGAGCTAGCTAAAATACTAATGTTACCTGGGAGAAAACTAAAGCTAGTGACGAGCTTGCTAACCTTAACGACAAGCTGGCTAAAATACTAATTCTATCAGGGAAAGTGATGAGCTAGCTAAAATACTAATGCTACCGGAGAGAGAACTACCATTAGTGACGAGCTAGCTAACCTTAACGATGAGCTTGCTAACCTTAGTGATACGCTAGCTAAAATGATAATGTTAATAGGAATGTAACTAAAGCCACAGATGAGCTAGCTAACCCTAGTGATGAGCGAAATTACACACTAATGTTACGTGGAAGAGAACTTAAACTAACAACGAGCTTGCTAACCTAATGCTACCGGGAGGGCGGGAGAGAACTACCATTAGACAAGCTAGCTAAAATGCTAATGTTACTGGGGAAATAACTAAAGCCAGCGACGAGCTAGCTAACCTTAATAATGAGCTAGCTAAAATACTAATGCTACCGGGGAGAGAACTACCATTAGTGATGAGCTAGCTAACATTAGCAATGAACTAGCTAACCTTAGTGACAAGCTAGCTAAAATGCTAATGTTACTGGGGAGAGAACTACCATTAGTGATGAGCTAGCTAACCTTAATGATGAGCTGTTTAAGGGCAAATTGTTTTTTCATTTAAGAATAAAAATGCATGGAATTTGAATTTAATTTTTTTATTTTTAAATCTTAATCTTTTTCCCAGTCTTGGTCTCGGTTTTGAACTTGGTCTCCAGTCAGTGTATTGTTCTATCTAGCTGATTTAATTGTTTGGTGCAGAGAGTCTGATTATATTAGCAGTACTTTTCTCTCTATAGGGGTGTATTTTATATCACGCTGTTCTCTGAATGAGGTCAGTCTCTGCAGATCATGTGACGGTTCTAAAGATCTGGTTGGATTCCAGACATTGTTGAGGAGCTCCTGAATGCGAGTGACTCTTTGTCTGGGACTTCAGTCAGCAGAGCTTCCCCTCCGGAAACTATCAGACAATGGAGCCGCCGGGACGCAGTAAATAAAGCAGAACTAAGCCTCCTCTAACGCTATATATCAAAAACTTAATGACAAACTTACCTTATTTGGAGGAATTCTGAGTCGGACTCGGGCCTGTGTTATGTAAAAGGGTCGTAACACAGCTCTGCTGGAGTTATGAGGTTTTATCATGAAGAAAACAGCACTACAGTGGAGAGTCTGGACTCTAACTGTCCCTTTGTGTGATAATATAAACAGACAGGGTGTGTGTTCATATATCTTCCATCACATTCCTGTTTATAATTATATTATATATATATATATATATATAACAGATAAAAACACATTGTTTCTTACTTTTAAAGTGGGCATGAAATAGAATTAAAAGTATTTAGTATAATTCACAATTTATATAGTATATATTTTTTTACTCTAACACATCTTATAAGTTTTAACAGCTGTCAGTGAAACTGAATTAAAATAATAAGCTAATCTAAATGTCATTTTTTAAGTAAGTGTAGCGCCATCTTAGCTAGCTAATTAGCTAACACTAGCTATGTTAAGATAGCTAGCCAACTAGCCAACGCTAACTAAATGAAGCTAGTTCAGTTTGGAAGTCTAGTTAGCCTTGGCTAACTTAACAAAGCTAGCGTTAGCTAATTAGCTAGCTTAAGAGGCGAGATATGAAAGTGAAGTCTTTTTCTCATTCTTCACTCTGTAAAATACAAAAGTGCCCCCTTTGCATCGATTTTTGGTTTGGCTTTTATTATCGAATGAGGATCATAACTAGTGTAGGCTCATAGTTCATGTTAGTTAGGTGTTTAAGAACCAACCTCGTGACGTTTGGAAGCTAGCTCAGTTCAGTTTGGAAGTTAGAAGGCTTGCTGGGTAGCTAGCTTCATCTAGTTAGTGTTGGCTAGTTAGCTAGCATTGGCTAGTTAGCCTTGGCTAATGCTTCAGCGCCGCTAGCCAATGCCGAAAAAAAACAACGTCCGCTTAAGAGGCGAGATATGAAAGTGAACAGTATTTTTCTTATTCTTCACCCTGTCAAATACAAAAGTGCCCCCTTTGCATCGATTTTTGGTTTGGCTTTTATAATCGATTGAGGATTATAACTAGTGTAGGCTCATAGTTTATGTTAGTTAGGTGTTTAAGAACCAACCTCGTGACGTTTGGAAGCTAGCTCAGTTCAGTTTGGAAGTTAGGAGGCTTGCTGGGTAGCTAGCTTCATCTAGTTAGCGTTGGCTAGTTAGCTAGCTTTGGCTAGCTATCTTAACATAGCAAGTGTTAGCTATTTAGATAGCTATCTTAGCTAGCTTCATCTAGTTAGCGTTGGCTAGTTAGCTAGCTATCTTAACAAAGCTAGTGTTAGCTAATTAGCTAGCAGGTAAGGATTTAATTAATTAATTTAATTAATTTAATTAAGCAGGTAAGGATTTAATTCTGACAGCGTTTATTTAAAGCGACGGAACGTTTATTGTCTTTGCAGCGCAGTAAACTTACAGACCAATCACGTGTGCTGTAAGATCAGCAAACGCTCTCCTCTACCAATCAGATCTGTGCAGATGCCAGAGGGCGGAGCCACACAGGCGAAGCAGGCGGTGAGAAGTGGGAGAATAAAGCGAGAAAAGATGAGAATACAGATGGTGCGCACCAGAAAAAAATTTAAATACTACCTTTATAGAACATATTAACAGTAATGTAACCTCGTGGTGTTACTTGGAGGAATTAAAGAGAAACAACCGAGACAAGAGTCCAAAATATTCCACTTTACTCCACCTGATCAGAAAAACTCTCTCTACTCCCAAAACAACCCTACCTCAAAACTACGGCAACCCCCAGGGGACAAAAAGTATTGGCAACTTCCCCCATCAGTTTTACCCACAACATAATAAAGTCTGATACAGTAATAATATTAAATAAAACTAATGTTTTTAAAAAAAGCTGATATTTTGGGCAAGTTTAGCAAACATTTCTCCATATATTGTACGATTTATCATTCATGTAATTATTATCATGACAGGCAGGCCTAAATCTAATATAAATAAAAATTAAATAGAATAAATGTAGCATTTTGAAACAAAGTTAACATCCAGATTCACATTAATAGACTCGATAAGTTCAGGCTGTTTCCATTTATTTTATAATAGGTTGATAATGTAATTATTGTGACAGGTCTATTTAAAACAATACATATTGTTGAAATATACTAGTATGTGTAATTTGTTTTGTCTTTCAGTTGTTGATAGAACACTGACTGAACTACTATAGGCTTCTTCAGTAAACAGAATTAAAACACTGAATCATAACGCAAGTTAAAAATGGCGACGGTCCGGACCTTGGACTGAAGAAATTAAAAAGTCTCTAACAGGACCAAACTGAAATCTAATTAAATACCCCTGGTCTACAAAACAAATAAAAAAAATTAAAATTAAATGTAGGAGATACGTTTTTTAATTGTATTTTTTATTTTTTAACAATATTTTTCCACATTTTCTCAATATTTTCTGATTTAAAGTTGTAACTCCACAGATTTTACTGGAGAACTTTTGCTAGAAAAACTATGTATTTTAAGAGACTACTTATATCAGAAGCCATAAAACTTCTTAATCATAATTTATAGAGTTGTTTTTCTGGAAATGGTGAAGATCAGTGCAAATACAAGTTCTTAAAAAACATCTCATTACTTGTATTTGGATTTATAGTGCAGACAAATAGCTTTTTAAGAGTCCTTCTCATTCCGAGGGTATAAATTCTGGATAGTAGATCATCTTAATCTTTAATTTTGCTCTTATTTATTGATAAACATGATTAAAAACACAGAAAACATGTCACTCTAGATTTTATCTGATTAATAATACAAATGTAAGGAATGTCTGGATCTGCTGCCTGGAATGTTTAACTAATAAAATGTGATCTACACCAACAATAATAGAGGATTTTTGACAAGAGTACACTTTTTAGGCTCTATCTTACATCCTGCACGAGGTGTGTTGTGATGCTTATTGCTATCTTTCACTCCACTAACAGTCTATTTTCACTTCTTTCGCCTGAATGTTTTAAATAGCAAGATTTAATTTTTTTCTGTGGAATCTCTTCAGTATCGGTATTACGATATTTAAGCAGGTATCGTTGGTTGCTCTGCACAGTGTGAGTTTAAGAAATGAAACTTATTTAGTAAAGGAACTCAATTGGTCGTGAGGATGTAAGAGAGGTATTTTATACGATTGTCAGTTTTTGTCAGTGTAAATACTGTATCTTCAGTGTTGGGAAGTAACGTATTACATGTAACGGCGTTACGTAATCAGATTACAAATTATGAGTAACTGTAATCCGTTACAGTTACTGCTTCAGTAAGTGGTAATCAGATTACAGTTACTCTGCTAAAATAAAAGGGTTACATTGCGGTACTTTCCTATTTTTGCTCTTCCAATCCACATACCTGTCAAGTCTCCCGTTTTGGCCGGGAAACTACCGTATTTTACTCCTCTTTCCCGCCGTCCTCCCGTATTAGTATTTTCCCGTAAATTTCCCGTATTATATTATAATAAAAAAATATATATTATTGAGGATACAGGGAGCTGACTGCTCTGTGTCTCTTAACCAATCGTGCAGCCGGTTCAAGGAGAAAGTCCCGCCTTTCAGGAGAAACAGCCAATCAGCTTGCAAAGGAGGGTCAGTGTGGGGAAGCCACAGGCAGCTAGTCGGAGCTGCTGATGTTAAAACAGATCTGGATATACAGCGATTTTTCTAAAAGAAAGGTAAGGGTAGGCTAATCATGTAAACTGTGATGAGATTTTTCTGATAGCTGCTTAAAAATACTCCGAAATAAAACACACAGATTAAACCTTTTAAAATAAAAAAAAATACAGCTTGAACTAGAAATGTTAAAAATGAACTAAACTGATCAGGGGTGGAGTGATCAAAAGATTCAGTTTGCAGAATTTGTGCACCCTTTGTTCAATTTTAAATCCATTAAATAAATAAAAAATATATTATAAAAAAGAGTGCATTTATGCCAAAAAGACATGAAATCTTAACTTTTAAAAAAATATTTGGAAAAGTGTTTTTAATTTGGCTGTATTAAAAGAATGACATATGTAGGAATGTCCACAACATGTTCAGATTCTGATAATCTAATTGTAGTGTGTAAATGGTTCACATGTGGTTATTTTAGATTTTTTTTGTAAACCTGTCTTAAAATGAAAGGGATACTGAACCTTCGTTGGGCTGGTGGGACAACTTTAAGCGGACAGAGGAAAATATCCCTTATTTTTTAATCTAAAATTTGACAGGTATGGAAGTCTCTCAGTACATCCTGAGAGCATCTCTACAGGACAGTGTGTGAATGTGTGTTTTTGATCTCATTTATAGACTGTAGCTCCAGTAGGTGTGCTGGGTTAATGCTGGAGATAAAACTAGATCATTTAAAGGCTGTTTTTGCATCTACAACTCTGTTTAAACTATAATTTAACTATTCAGATGTTTTATGACCTGATTTCTAGAGCAAAATTTTAAATGTAAAATATGTATAGTCACACACCTACAATAATAATAATATACATTAAATCATATATAAATATATTTCATTTTCAAACATTAACAAAATTACTCAAGTGGTTATTAAACGTTTCATTTCGTATAAGTTGTTAGAGCCATAAATAAGATTTTATATTTGTTTTATTTGTTTTTGAGTATTTTGTAATATTTGTATTATTTCAAGAAGGTAATCCTAATGCCAGTGGAACTGTAAATTTATTACAGGACTCTTATTTTGATAGTGAGCAAAAGGATGCTCTTGAGCTGGTAGAGCACTAGCTGATTTAGTGAAGGATTGGAGAGCACGGATTCACACAGTTTTTTGACAGTTACATTTTTCTTATATAAAGACTCTTTTTTTGTTGAACTCACAGTTTCACGCGTCCATTATTTTTCTGAGTGCTCTTAAATCCTGAATGACACAGATACTGGATCTGCTGCCATAACATAAGTGTATAGTTAATAATTCAAGGGAACTGACGAAAAAGCATTTACATTTACACCCTTTACATTTTAGTCGACTAAATTTACTGTAATTTTAGTAGACTATATTCTTATAACATTAAGTTGACAAACATTTCAGATGACTAAATTGTGACTAAAACTAAATGCTATTTTCGTCACAAGACTATGACTAAAACTAAATCAAAATTTGTTGTCAAAATTAACACTGGTGGCAAACCTGCAAGTAGATAGCGTACAGTTGTTGTTACATTGTTTGGTTTTAAATTGTTTTATCATCAATTTATAGAAGTGTTTCATAAAACTGTTTGATGAAATGGTTTCATAAGTATTTTTATAGAGTGATTGAAAAGGCTGTTTTATTTGTTTATCTATTTGTTAACTGGAAAGAAAAATAAAATAATAATATGCGATATGTGGTTGCTACATTCATTCAGGCTTAAAAAAATGACAATATTTAAAGTAATCCAAAGTAATCAGATTACGTTACTCACTTGAAGTAATGTAACTGATTACGTTACAAATTACATTTTGAGTAATGTAATCAGTAATCTGTAAGGGATTACATTTTAAAAGTAACCTTCCCAACACTGTGTATCTTAAAATATTTTTAATTCAGATACATATTGTGATTTTTAGTTTAGGGTAAAAGTGTTTGTAATGCAGGTTAATGTAGAATCTGGAGAGCCCTGGCATTTAAAACGAGGCATTAATAACTTAAAAAGTGCAGAAGAAGCTTCTTAAAAACACTGTTTACATCCTCCGAGCGCCGCCATCACTGTACTGATAATGACATAGACATATATATATATATACATAGACTTTACATAGCCTGCCTCCTGGCCACGGCTGCTACGCTATGTGGAGTCTATGTATATATATATATGTCTATGTCATTATCAGTACTGTGATGGCGGCGCTCGGAGCTCCTCTCGGATTCTAGTAAGGAGGTGTGGAACTACTTTGAGCTGGATAACGGTGTAAAAAGTGATTTATCAGGGTAAATTATGCCCCGTATCTCCCAGTCTGAAGGGTGTTTGTTGGATAAACTGTTAAAATTCATCAAAGATAAGAACTTTTTATCATGTTTTACTACAATAAAAGTACATTTTACACCTTTAGAGTTCTCCTTTAACCTAGTAAAATATGTTTTATCTGATTACTCAAGGGAATTTTCAGTGGAACACTGGAGTACTAAAATATTTAATAGCTGCAACCCAACATTTAACTTTATATTTAACTTTTTACAATTAATTTTACTAAGCAATCAGAGAAATCCTCAGTTTCAGAGTCTCAGTCTGCTGATTTCCTAAATTCCTGCAGTGTGTCTCTATTGTCCTGATCCAATACTCTCTGAGGGCCTGTGTTTAGACTAATGAGCGCTGTGCCCGCTGATGGGCGCTGGTGCCAGGCGTCGGTGCCAGGCATTGTGCGGTAAACAGAGCCGGGTTTCAGAGGCTTCAACACAGGATGCTTCTCCTGCGGTTGATTGTGTTTCTGGATCATTTTAACCAATTCTTTGATCAGCTGAACTCAAAACAGCTGAAGACAAAACAGCTGCAGGGAGACTGAGCTGCCCTGAAGAATGCCAGCGTTAAAAAGTGTCTCCTGGGTCTATTAGAGGGCATTCTGCTCTCTGATTGGGTGGCTCTGACCCCTGGTGACCTGGGCCGGGCCAGTAAACGTCTTTACTGTAATAAACTCCAGACTCCAGCAGCAGGATGCAGGACACGTATCATACAGGACGCTCTATAAATAGCCACACCCCCTCCCTCCTGAAGACTCCAGAGGTGCGGGTCCTCCCCCGGGACTCGACACAGGACTGTTGAGGGGCGAGGCGGGCACACCATGGCACTGCCATCCTGCACGTCTTGAGGAAACCAACCGCTCACCTTAGGCCTTTAGAGGTGATATATTTATTACAAAAAATCCACCCTGTTACTGGCACTCAGTCGTTACTGGAACTCATTCCTGTTACTGGCACTCACTTCTGTAACTGGCACTCATTCCTGTTACTGGCACTCACTCCTGTTACTGGCACTCATTTCTGTTACTGGAACTCACTCCTGTTACAAGAACTCAGTCCTTTTACTGGCACTCACTCCTGTTACTAGAACTCACTCCGGTAACTGGCACTCATTGCTGTTACTGGAACTGACTCCTGTTACTGGCACTCATTCCTGTTACTGGAACTCACTCCTGTAACTGGCACTCACTCCTGTAACTGGCACTCACTCCTGTTACTGGCAGTCACTCCTGTTACTAGAACTCACTCCTGTAACTGGCACTCACTCCTGTTACTGGCACTCACTCCTGTTACTAGAACTCACTCCTATTACTGGAACTCACTCCTATTACTGGAACTCACTCCTGTAACTGGAACTCACTCCTGTTACTAGAACTCACACCTTCTACTGGAACTCACTCCTATTACTGGAACTCACTCCTGTTACTAGAACTCACACCTTTTGCTGGAACTCACTCCTGTTACTGGAACTCACTCCTGTTTTTACATTGAATTTACATTACATTTGGCAGACGCTTTTGTCCAAAGCGACTTACAATAATTCATGTTACTGGAACTCACTCCTGTTACTGGAACTCATTCCTATTATTGGCACTTATTCCTGTTACTAGAACTCACACCTTTTACTGGAACTCATTCCTGTAACTGGCACTCAATCCTGTTACTAGAACTCGCCCATGTTACTTGCACTCACTCCTTTTACTGGCACTCACTGCTGTTACTAGAACTCACTCCTGTAACTGGCACTCATTCATGTTACTGGAACTCACTCCTGTTACTGGAACTCACTCCTGTTACTGGAACTGGAATCTTTATTTATAGTTGATTTTTAGATGTTTAATGGTGTTTCAGTGCATTATAATCAAAAGACGAGCCCTAATGAACTCATTATGGTGCGAAAATGATCACAGGACACCAGCGCTGGTTCGACTTTACTGCAAAAGGTTTTATTGTATAATTTCAATCGACAGCAGATTATTTACAGGAGAGCTATTTGTACATAAATAGGCAAGTTATAAATCCCAGCTGTCTGCTGATACAAAATTAAAAAAAGGAAAGGAAAAGAAAGGTATATTACACTATCTACACGTGCCGCTGCGCTGGCTTTACGTACGGCAACGGTAAAGGAGGATTATACGAAGTTCGGTGTCGTCGTTGACGTCATCATCATAGTCGTCATCGTTTTTGGAGTTTGTTCTGCATGCAGTCACTCCAACACCATCACCTGTACTGTACTGACCATACCGGACGGTGGGCGTGGTCAGATTTACAGTAGTATATAGTGTAGTGTACATGTGCAGATTGGAACACGTCCTTTACAACGAGAATCACGTACAAAAACACACACAGGCAAGGAACCGGGTTCAGGTTTGTTTTTTTTTAAAGGGGAACATATATAGCTAAATATAGCTTTTATGGCATATCTTTTTCTCATATGGCGTTACACTGAGCATTTATCAATAATAATCAATAATAATCATTAATAATCGTTAATAATTGTTAATATTGCTTAAAAAATGAATACTTCAACCTCCATCTGCTGCTTTCAGATTCTTTATATCTTAAAAATAACGATGCTACCAAGGGTTAATTGGGCGACGCCATTAAAGAACCAATTTTTTATATTTTTTTCTTCCATTTTTTCTCAATTTATCTTGGCGAATACTCAACTAGTGATGCCCCAACACCAGGATAATAAAGACTAGCACACGCCTCCTCTGATACATGTGAAGTCAGACTCCGCCTCTTTTTAAACTCTTTTTGCCGAGTAGCATCACAGAGCTAACGCTCGGAGGAAAGCGCAGCGACTCTGGTGGTTCTGATACATCAGCTCACAGACGCAGCCTTGTGCTGATCCACATCACCCTAGTAGTGATGAATAGGGGAAAGAGTGCCATCTACTGTACTGTACCCACCCAGAGAGAGCAAGGACAATTGTGCTCTCTCGGGGCTCCGGCAGCTGATGACAAGATGATGGCAAGCCATATAAGCACCTAATGTGGTTCTTCTACAGCATCCTCCAAAGAACCCAGAAAGATGCAGCTAAATAGGGGGCACACTGACATGCCAAAAGTCATGGGACAGCAGTCTGTAATCCTGTATAAGTTGTGAGGTGCTATCTAGTGAATGAGGTTGATTGGGGTTGACTGGCGTCTGGCTCGATATATAGTACATATATATACACAGATTCTACATCCACATTCAATGCAGCAGACCCCTCCCAAATCCACATATCCCACAGGTCATGGGGCATTACATAATAAAAGTCCCCGTCCCATGATTTTTGGATTTGATAGTGTAATTGAAATTGACAACACAACGCACAGAAAAAGTGTTTAAAAAATTATATTATAAAAGGTATTCCTTAATTTAAAAACCATTACTGCAAATAGTTACCACAGCTTCAGCCAATCACACGCCAGTCTCTCCACAAGCCACGCCTCTCCACAAGCCACGCCTCCAATCAGGGCACATTAAATCGCATACGTACTGGAAATGGGACAGACGGAATGTAATACTGTATAAACAGTACAATAAGCATATTTCAGAAACACCCCATTAAAAAAGTCCCATTCACTGTGCAAACCAACACAAAATAAAGAAAAAAATACATAAATAATATAAAATAAATTAAATAAATAAAATAAAATAATGGCCCTTAGGACTCTGATTAGGAATTGCAAAAAAAATTGCAAACTGACTAAAAAAAAGTCCAGTGTTTTCGAATGCAACTCTTTTTTTTTTGTTAAAAGTAGCTCTTTAGTTTTTGAGTTAAATAAAAGAATTGAAACCCTTCAAACACCCTGATATACAGCTATAGCAGTAGAGTGCTAAAGTTTAACTAGCTAATTTTAATAGAGCTCTTTTATATCTCCTCAGAAAGGGGTTAGATGATGCAGTATTATTAATTATGAATGAATTATTGTCTATTCCTTAATTTTTTCCTTAACTCCTTAATTTTATTAGCTTTTATTTTATTTGATTACTGTTGCACCATTTAAGGTGGAACAGGAAAGTTAGCTATCTAGCTACTGAGATGCACTGCTCTTCGTAACTTTGTAAATCTTGTTATAAAGAAAATGGTAATATTGTGGTTATTGTCATTTTTAACCAGGAAAATACTCAAATTTGTGGGTTTCTTTGGTCGATTTGGTGCTGCACCATCCTGTCACTGATTTTCATAACCCTCTGTTTGGAGTGTTCCTCTGAAAAAATTCCCTAAAAAAAAAGCCCTAACACTCCCCCTAACCTACTAATGCATCTACCAACTGGTACTTTTGGCAGTGTGTGGGCAGTGTGCCAAGTCCTGCTGAAAAATGAAATCCGCATCTGAATTTCCTCTGCTGACAACTTTTATGGAGGTGTGGATTTCATTTTCCAGCAGGATTTGGCACACTGCCCACACTGCAGAAAGTACCAATTGGTTTTATATAATATTCAAATTTTCTAAGACAATGATTTTTAGGTTTTCATTGGCTGTAAAATTAGCTGTAAAAATGATGCAAAATAGCTGTAATTTTTTGGTCAATAGAAAAATGGAAGAGATGTTCTCATCAATGTTCTTTATGAGCAAATTCCTGATCAGGGCCTTCAAACTCAACCAAAATCATCAATAAATAAATCAAAAATAACAAAAACAGAGAGGAATATGGTATATATGAATGTTGAACTCTCATACTCAGCTCACTTTAGTATAAAAGGCATTTAGAATTAGTTTTAATCAAATTCTAAAGGAACATACATGGTTTTTCGGCGTTAAAACTAAATCTGACAAATCCAAATTACATCAAGTTACACACACCACCACATACACACCTACTTACAAACACACACTACACACACACACACACACACTAATCATCTCAACACCACTGAAAGAAAACGCTAGTGCTCCAACACTTAGTCCTTTACCAGAAACACACACTTCAAATCATTAAATATTCTCATTTTTTATAGATATGCTGAAATTCTAATATGTAACCCCACAATCTTGACCCTGCTTTACATATACCAGGAATTTACACCATCATCAATCATAATTCAATATTTGTGTTTTTCCTAGATATCAGATCAATAATCAATACAAAATTTACGATTTTTAGAGGTTTAGGTGCTCCAATCACTTCAAAACCCCCCTCAATCCTTACTTTTAGTAAACTTTACTTCATTTATTTTTACTGAATCAATCCTTTCTTTTAGTAAACTTTACTTCATTTATTTTTACTGAATCAATCCTTTCTTTTAGTAAACTTTACTTCATTTATTTTTACTGAATCAATCCTTTCTTTTAGTAAACTTTACTTCATTTATTTTTACTGAATCAATCCTTTCTTTTAGTAAACTTTACTTCATTTATTTTTACTGAATCAATCCTTTCTTTTAGTAAACTTTACTTCATTTATTTTTACTGAATCAATCCTTTCTTTTAGTAAAGTTTACTTCATTTATTTTTACTGAATCAATCCTTTCTTTTAGTAAACTTTACTTCATTTATTTTTACTGAATCAATCCTTTCTTTTAGTAAAGTTTACTTCATTTATTTTTACTGAATCAATCCTTTCTTTTAGTAAACTTTACTTCATTTATTTTACTGAATCAATCCTTTCTTCTCAACACATGGATGGCATGTTTTTAGTATACTAAAAAGAGTGTATTAAATGCCATCCATGTGTTGAGGCAGTGTAATATGTGTGTTTTAACTAATAATATTTAAATTATAATATATTATGTATCATAAATTATTTGAGTAATACTGTATGAAATTAAGCAATTGTAATTAGGTAATATTGTATGCAGAAATGAAGTAAAGTTTACTAAAAGAAAGGATTGATTCAGTAAAAATAAATGAAGTAAAGTTTAATAAAAGAAAGGATTGATTCAGTAAAAATAAATTAAGTAAAGTTTACTAAAAGAAAGGATTGATTCAGTAAAAATAAATGAAGTAAAGTTTACTAAAAGAAAGAATTGATTCAGTAAAAATAAATGAAGTAAAGTTTACTAAAAGAAAGGATTGACTGAAGTTCAGTTCTCTTATTTACTCTGTGTACAATTTGAAACCGAGTTGAAGTTACTTATATTTATCTGAAATTAAATTTACTTTAATAAAAAGGAAATGCAGAAAGTTGTGAAACTTTTTTAAAGTAAATTTTACTCATTTTTCAGTGTACACCAGGCTTCTCAGCAATTCTTATTCATCAAAATAAATAAAAATTAATTTTAACACTGTCTGTCTGTCCTAATAATGTTTTCTACACAATAAAACACATGTATTAACTAAGAGAATCAGAATCTACAATCATTATCCATCTCTCTCTCTCTCTCTCTCTTTCTTGTTCTCTCTCTCTCTATTTCGCTCTATCTATCATTCATCTAACCGGCTCTATTCTGCACGTTTTCACCCCCCTCTACTGAACACTGCCGGTACTGAAGGTGAACAGTGACGGTTATATAAATACAGAAATAATAAACACATGTCCTCCAGCATCCAGTGCATTCATTCACAAAACTCAACCACGAGCAAAAACATCTGAAAAGTGGCTCAAAGTTTCAAAGTAATAAAATATGCAACATTCATACATGATTTAAAACTTAAGAAATGGCTAAAAACACTGAAGAATTAAGGAAGAATTAAGGATTTCTAAAAAAAAGAATACTAAAAACACTTTGGCTTAAATAAATACTAATTCATGATTAAAGTCACTTCTGATGTCACAAAAGTAAAAAAAAAAAAAGTTTTGTAGAAAAAAAAAGTAAAATTTAGTAAAAATGCAGAAATTTAAAGAACGGCAGATAAAAGCTAAAAAGTATCCGGAGCCCCTAAAGTGACAGCATGCAACAAAAAATAATGCGTGGAACGAGATCCTAAGGCGTGGGGATGAGATAATTAAGGCATGGGAACAGTGTTGGGCACGTTACTTTGAAAAAGTAATTAGTTATAGTTACTAGTTACATCTCCAAAAAAGTAATTGAGTTACTAACGGAGTTACTCCACTATAAAAGTAACTAGTTACCAGTAAAAGTAACTATTGCATTACTTTTGTGTTACTCGCCGTAGCAACGGCGTTTATTTCAACGCCGTTATTCCCATCACTGCATGGGAACGAGATAATTAAGGCGTGGGAATGAAATACTAATGCATGGGAACGAGATCATTAAGGCGTGGCCATGACTTATTAAGACGTGGGAATGAGTTAATTAAATGGAAGCTATTACGGTGTGGCAGCTCTCAAAGTTTGTGCATCTGAGCCAATCAGCTTTTAGTATTAGAATTAAGAGTCTTTTACTTAGAATTATAACATGTTTTACTGCAAGAGACTCTAAAATATCACTACAAGAAATTGAAATAAAAATAGATAAAAATAATCCAGTTCACTTTCCATTTTTTTACTAAAGATTATCCTTGGTTTAAAAGAGCTTTGATGTGATATTCAGCTTCTTCATGAGCATTAATTTACCTTTTTTTATCCTCCGGCTAAAGTTCCCACGCCTTAATTATCTTGTTCCCACAAGTTAATTAAATGGAAGCCGTTAAGGCATGGCCAAAAGTTCCTTTTGTTTCACAGCGAACAAATTGAGCGTAAGGAAGCTAAACAGGTCTGAATACTGTCTGCATCTGAGCCAATCAGCTTTTAGTATTAGAATTAAGAGTCTTTTACTTAGAATTATAACACATCTCACTGCAAAAGGCTCTAAAATATCACCATAATTCATTCAGAGATTAAAATAAAAATAATCCAGTTCACTCTCTGTTTAATTTTACTAAAGATTATCTTTGGTTTAAAAGAGCTTTGATGTGATATTCAGCTTCTTCATGAGCATTAATTTAGCTTTTTTACTCTCCAGCTAGATTTAATTAACTCGTTCCCACGCCTTAATTATCTTGTACCCACAAGTTAATTAAATTGAAGCCATTAAGGAGTGGCCAAAAGTTCCTTTTGTTTCACAGCGAACAAATTGAGCGTAAGGAAGGTAAACGAGTCTGAATACTGTCTGCATCTGAGCCAATCAGCTTTTAGTATTAGAAATAGGAGTTTTTTACTTAGAATTAAACCACGTCTCAATGCAAGAGACTCTAAAATATCACCATAATTCATTCAGAGATTAAAATAAAAATAGATAAAAATAAATCAGATCCATACTAAAGATTATATTTAGATAAAATAGCTTTGATGTGATATTCAGTTTTTTCATGAGCATTAATTTATAGAAATGCAAGCTTTATTATTCTCCGGCTAGATTTAATTTAAATTGTTCCCACGCCTTAATAAATCGTGGCCACGTCTTAATGATCTCGTTCCCACGCATTAGTATCTCATTCCCACGCATTAGTATCTCGTTCCCACGCCTTAATAAACCTTTCATCCAGTCGAAAGTTTGGACAAACATTCTCATTCAATGTTTTAATTTTTCTCTACATAGTAAATGAATAGTGAATCTATCAGATTATGAAGGAACACATAAGGAATCATGTAGTAACTTAAAAACAGTGTTAAACAAACCTAAATACTCTGTTTCTAAGGCTGGTAACTCTGAAGAACAGAGAGGGAACTCTTGCTCTTCTATCCTTTCCTGGGGTGGAGTCCTGATGAGTGCCAGTTCCATCATTGTAATGTTTTGATGGTTTTTGCAGTGACTGCACTTGAGGATACTTTCAAACTTCTTGAAATTCTTCTTTTTGTATTAACTGACCTTCATTTTTCTTTAATTAAAAAATATATTTTTTAATTCTTTATTTAGATTAGTTATTTAGTTAGTTGTTGTTTCTCATAATCTGAATTATTATAGAACATTACTCAAATATTCACTATTCACTGTATACCTGTAACTCTACCTCTTCACTACTTTACTTTAACTGATGCTCTCAAACACTTTATTAAGAGACAAGAAATTCAAGTAATTAACTCTTGATGAGTTCAGCACAGCTGTTAACTGAAAGCCTGAATTCCAGGAGACTCTACCTCATAAAACTGAGAAAATCCAGCAGCAAGAGGTTTAAAATATAAAACATATTTTGGTTTGTTTAACACCTTTTATTATTTACTAAACAATCCCATATGTTTTTCTTCATAGTTTGGATCAGTTTAGTATTAATCTACAATACAGAACATTTTAAAATAATGATAAAACACTAAATTTAAGGTGTGTCCGGACTGTCCAGAAGGTGGCACTGTTTCAGCAACTTTTGAATTGAATCATAAAACAGATACAGAATTTGTGAATGTGAACCGTTAAGATCTGAGCAAAATAAAAGGATGTGAACTCTGGGATTATACTTGGATTTCTGCATAAATTGGTGATTAAATGTGTTCTGAGCTTCATCTACATCACAACAATAGACAAACACAGTCTCCTTAAACTAAAACCATTTTTTTGTCCTAATTTTTTTATATATTTGCATGTTTTTATTGAACACAGCATGTTAATATTCACAGTGAGAGTAAATAAAAGTATGTGAATCTTTGGATTTAATAACTGGTTGATCCTCCTTTAGCAGCAAAAACCTCAACCAATGGTTTCCTGTAGCTGCAGATCAGACCTGCAGAACGGTCAGGAGGAATTCTGGATCATTCCTCTTCACTAAACTGTTTCAGTTCAGCTATAATATTATGGGATATCTGGTGTGAATCTCTCTCTTGAGGTCATGATGCCGCAGCATCTCAGTTGGGTTCAGGAGGTCAGGACTCTCCAGAAGGAGGATTTATTTATTTTCTTCTGTTGAAGTCGTTCAGTTGTTGATTTACTTCTGTAATTCAATGTTTTGGGTCGTTGTTCTGTTGCATCATCCATCCTCTGTTGAGCTTCAGTTGGAGGACAGATGCTATTGAGTTTTCCTGATATCTATAAAATATCTTGGTAAACTTGGGAATTCATTTTTACATTGATGACGGCAAAATCTGTCCAGATCCTGAGGCATCAAAGCAAAGCAGCCTCAAACCATGATGCTCCCTCCACCATGTTTCACAGTTGGCATGAGGTTTTGATGGTAATGGTGTGCTGTGCCTTTTTTATTTTTGTCTCCACACATAGCGTTGTGTGTGTTTTCCTTCCAAACAACTCAATTTTAGTTTCATCTGTTCACAGTAGTATATTTAGCCAGTAGTGCGCTAATAGTGAAACATCCAGGTGCTCTTATCAGGTGCAAACTTCAAACGTGCAGCAAAAAATGTTTTTTTTTTTTTTTTGGACAGCAGTGTCTTCCTCCGTGGTGTCCTCCCATCAACTCCACTCTTGTTTAATGTTTTTCTTATTGTATTTATTGATTTGTCATTAAGTCTGTATTAAGTCTTCAGCTGACACTCTAGGATTCTTCCACACCTCATTGAGGTGAGGCTCATTCTGCATGTGCTGTGCTCTTACAGTCATCTTTACAGGACTTTACCACGCCTAGAGAGAGTAGCTCCAGTAACAGTGCTGAACTTTCTCCATTTGTAGAGCGTCTGTCTTGTAGACCGTGGACACGTGAACATCAAGGCTTTTAGAGATTTTAGAGACTTTTATATCCCTTTCCTGCTTCATGCAAGTCAAAAAAACTCATTAGCCCAGGGGTTCACATATTTGTCCACCTTGCACTGTGAATGTTAACATGTTGTGTTCAATAAAACCATGCAAACATATATATATATATATATATATATCATTGTTTGTGTGGTATTAGTTAAAGCAGACTGTGTTTGTCTATTGTTGTGACGTAGATGAAGATCAGAACACATTTAATGACCAATTTATACAGAAATGTTAGAGTTTTATGCAGAATAAGGTTTGCATACTTTTTCTTGAACTGTATATGAACTAAACAATCCTTTCTAACCGTTCTTATCCTTTCTAAAACACCCTGAAAAGGAGGGAAGGTAAAATCAGCAGTGCAGTTTTACAAGGTCGTACATCTAAACTGTGTACCGGCGAGGAGAAACGAGGCGGCGGCTGTTTTATTACAACCAGACAGTAAAAATCACGATGCTCAGGTAAAGGGAGCGGAGTCACATCGCTGAAGAGTGAAGAGAAGGTGCACGATCTTCTATAAAGAACTTTTTTTATAAAGCAGCAGTGCACCATTTATACACAAGAAGACGCACTAAATTCATACTGGAGTCGAACACAAAACACTGAAACTCTGCAGTCACGCCTTTAAGGCTCGAGGTAAAATGAAAAAGATATATATATATATAAATACAGAATATAGTCTGCATATGCAATCAAGCCTCATGGAACTCATTCAGACTATAGAAAAAAAATTCAACTTCCTCTGAGAGCCACAAATATACAGAATTATCCAACAAATCCACATTCATTATAGCAAATAATGTGAGCAAGGAGAGCAATAAACTGCTGGTGATTCACTGTAGCTCAATCGCTAATGATTTTTGGGAATACTCTGATGGATAGTGATTAAGCAGAACTGCTGTAAATGCTAATTTTGGGATTTTTAGCCTGATCTCTGTATGAACGTTTAAATATACAGCTCTGTAAAAAATGAAGAGAGCACTTCAGTTTCTGAATCAGTTTCTCTGATTTTGGCTATTTACTGGTTTATGTTTGAGTAAAATGTTAGAAACAACATTGTTGTTTTATTCTATAAACTACAGACAACATTTCTCCCAAATTCCAAATAAAAATATTCTCATTTAGAGCATTTATTTACAGAAAATGAGTTTTCATGCATCTCGGCATCATGTTCTCCTCCACCAGTCTTACACACTGCTTTTGGATAACTTTATGCTGCTTTACTCCTGGTGTAAAAATTCAAGCAGTTCAGTTTGGTGGTTTGATGGTTTGTGATCATCCATCTTCCTCTTGATTATATTCCAGAGGTTTTTAATTTGGTAAAATCAAAGAAACTCTTTTTAACAATTTTTAAATTGTCTCTTATTTTTTATTTCTAAATACCAGATTAGCATGACTCAAAGGGGACCTCAACCGTTTAGCTTAATTGCTAGCGAACACAGTTAATGGTAAATTTAGCAATATAGCACAAAAACGAGCAGTTAGCATCATTTTAGCTTCCACTTCTTGATTTACTCTCATTTTAAAATGTTGACGTCTTAATCAGTGTGTGGAAAATAATAAAAAAATAAAAATAATCCAATGTCTTGTTATAATACTCGATTATTAATGTTGAAAAATAGCAATTAGCCATTACTAGCAATGGTCTAAATATCAGATTTCATCACTTACAGGAATAGTTTAGCCACAAATGCTAACAAGGCTAAACTTAGCATCGTTATGCTAACTGTTGGAGCTGTTAGAGCTAAACCTGCAGGCAGACTGCAGAAAGATTATTAGCATTTTAAAAGTGTGTTGTTGAGCATTAGCGACACTGTGATACTGGAATGGAAAGAAGCCTGAATGATTAACTGATACACAAAACAAGCTCATCACCTGACCTTTACCTGACCTTCACCTGACCTTGACCTGACCTTCACCTGACCTTCACATCACATCTTATCTTCTTATGTTCAGTTTTTTTTAATAAAAGAATACAGTATAGTTCATCAATACACTCAGTGTACTGTATGATTGATCTTTGTGTGCTATTTGTGTACTGTTTATTTAATGGGGTGTTGCTTCTTAATGTATGGGTATAGTATACTGTATATATTTATATAGTCTTATTCTGGATTACCATATATTTTTCGCACTATAAGGTTCACTAAAATCCGTTAATTTTCCCAAAAATCATCAGAGCTCCTTATAATCTGGTGCTCCTTATGTATAAATTCTTTCAGTCAGGTATTAAGGAGCAGTAAAGCCACTCTGAACACTGAAGTACAGAGTTATACAGGAGTTTCAGTAAAGTTTCTCCAGCACTAAGGCTGGAGCAGTATTAGCATTAGCATTAGCCACTAACTGTGATAAGCGCTAGTTAGCTTTTTCTCCGTTCAGAGGTGAGTATATCAGCTTGTAGCCTGCTGCTCACCATGGCTAGCACTGCTAGAGCAGCATTAGCATTACCCGCTAACCACGTTAAGCGCTAGTTAGCTTTTTTGCCATTCAGATGTGAGTATATCGAACTGTAGTCTGCATGTTTACTGTGTTAAAACAAGCTACATGGAACAACCCGCTAGCTAACATCACCCTAGCTTACCTGAACACTCAGGGTTCCTCAGTGTAGCCATGGTTAGCGCTAGCTGCTTATGCTAATGCTGCTGCACCCAGCCTTAGTGGAAATCTGTAAATCTAAGCTTACTGTAAGCAAATGGAAGCGCTACTTTTTTCTCATCCAAATAAACAGTTTTCAGGAGAGAAATCCGTGTAGATTAACATACAGTTAGAAATACAGTTTTGTTTACTTAACTTATTTACCTCCTAGAAGGGAAACATGGCGACGCCCTTATTCCTTACTAGTGTCGCATGATGCACGATATAATCCGGTGCACCTTATTTATGAAAATAGACCAGAAAATAGATGTTCATTGCTGTCAATAAACCAATAGTATGGCAACATCCATACGTCCACATGTTAGAGTTTGAGTATGTTTAGGTAGGTCTGGGACAGTGACAAATATTTTGCATTTAGAAAGTGCAAAGCATTTGAGCCATTTATTCATATATATATATATATATATATTTATACAGGGTTTGGAGAATGAAACTGAAACACCTGGTTTTAGAGCACAATAATTGATTGTGGTGACGGACAGTTCTGGTGGAAACAGGAGAGTTGAGGTGCACATTGAATTCTGCGTGATTTGATCAGCCGTGATTTTATGTTTTTTGGATACAATCCGGGTTAGCACCCGAACATCCCTTTCAGACAGCTTCCTCTTACAGTATCCACAGTTAATCCTGTTGGATGTGGTTGGTCCTTCTTGGTGGTATGCTGACATTACCCTGGATACCGTGGCTCTTGATGCATCACAAAGACTTGCTGTCTTGGTCACAGATGCTCCAGCAAGACGTGCACCAACAATTTGTCCTCTTTTGAACTCTGGTATGTCTCCCATAATGTTGTGTGCATTGCAATATTTAGAGCAGAACTGTGCTCTTACCCTGCTAATTGAACCTTCACACTCTGCTCTTACTGGTGCAATGTGCAATTAATGAAGATTGAACACCAGGCTGCTCCAATTTAGCCATGAAACCTAAAATCCCACACTAAAATGATGACAGGTGTTTCAGTTTCATTGTCCAAGCCCTGTATATACACATTTTGTAGATATGTGGGTATCCACACTGCAGTTGTACTGCTGTAAAATGTATAAATCACACAAATAGAAATGGTTCAGGACGTCCGGTTCGTTATATGTGTTGTAAGAAGGTTAAGTATGGTTGGCGCATTGCTCATAACCTTTCAGTAGGTCCTCAAGTGAAAGCTCTGGTTCTGGTTTTACTTCTGGTTCTACAGGTGAGACGAGATTATCCAAAACAGTTTGGACAGAAGGTATTTCCGGGAAGTGAGACAGATAAGAGACAGATAAGAGACAGATAAGGACAAACTTCCAAAGTATCAGTAGCAACAACTCCAGCGTTCCTCTTTCGGTTTCGGTATTAGTCAAGGCAGTCGGCACGTTAATTGAGTTTCCTTAATTGACTTTCCATAATTGAGTTTCTTTAATTGACCATCAACCTCTAAAACATCGTGTTCCATCCAGAGAGACGTCGATCCTCCTCAGATCTGCTCAGTTGCAAATCTTCACGAGTTCACAAGGTCCGACTTCCTTGGCGTGTGATTCGCTCTGCTCTGCCATCTACACCGACCCTACATGTCTCACCTGTGGCGTCTTCGCCACGCCCACATCACCTAGAAGAGATGTGTCTTATTTAGAGAGAGAGGCCCATGTGTCACGACTCGTCGCGTCTTCTCGCATCTCGCCGCATCTCGCCGCGTCTCGCCTCGTCTCATCCCGTCTCGCCTCTCATTAGCTAACAAGCTAGCTAATTAGCTAGCTAGCCGTCTGGCTGTAGTTTGGGTCCTCCAGTGGCGTAGCGTGTCCTCTCAGAGCGTGGCGAGGACTCGGGAGAAGGAGATGATGATGGAGAGCGTGGTCTGACCCACACCAAACACCAGAGCTTCCAGAGGAGCCATGTCCTTCCCCGCCACTCGGTACACCCACGCCACCGCTGCACCTGAGAATAACAAATTAAACACTCTTTAAAAAACATTATATTCTCACTTTTTAGTTTTAGTCAAACATGTGCGTCCACCCTTTTACAGCAAACTGAGCGACAGGATGGACAATTTGACCAAAATCTGATTTTTTTTATTTGATGGAAGCATCGTTGAGCTAGAGATGCAGACATATTGAATATATTGAATAGATTGTCCATGATGTTTTACTTCTGTTTCAAAGATACATTGTATACCGCGACAGGATGGACACTTTTACCTAAATTTTACCCAAAATTAATGGAATTTGAATTTGTTCTGTTTTAAAGATACATTAATATTTATATACAATTATTATTACTGCCGTAATAAACTGTATACCGCGACAGGATGGATAATTTTACCAAAAACTTTAATGGAAATTAAAGAAAACGTCGTAAAGCTACAGCTACAGAGATACATTTATATTATACAATACTACAGTTATTATTTATATATAGAATAGATAGAATTTGATGGAAAAGTGGTTGAGCTAGAGTTGCAGACATAGTAAATTGTTCATTGTATTTTTGTTACATTTAATATTTACTTCAATTATTATTAGTCCCGTGATAAACTGTACACTGTGTACTGCGACAGGATGGACAATTTTACCAAAACCTAATGGAATTTGAGGAAAATGGTGTTGAGCTAGTGTTGCAGAAATATTAAATTGTTCATCATGTTTTCATGTTTTTTTCAGTTTCAAAATACATTTAAATATTAATATTTACTATAGTTATTATTAGTCCCGTGATATACTGTATAACGTGACAGGATGGACAATTTTCTCAAAAAAAAATACGTAAATTGTAAGTTAATTTCCCTCACATGTGAATTGAGTAGCACTGCTGAGGTAAATGTACAGTATTTAGCTTAAAAAAGGTTAAAATGTATGTAATTAATATGTATATATTTGCATTATTTTTTTAAATATTGGTCAATTTTACTTGTGTAATTGCTGTTTATTTAAAAAGCAATACAAAACACATTTAGGTCATTAAGCTCATTAATCAAATAGTGAAAAAGTGGCATTTTGTTTTATTCACCTAACTTAAGTACAGTAAGTGAAATAAAGCATCATCCTCTTTTCCTTCATTCTTCATCCCCCCATCCGCTCTCTTCCTCTCCGGTCTTTATTTAATGGAAAGACTATTAATGATTTTATCTCTTTGTGTTTAAAGGTCATAAATCAGCCGTATCTGTTTAATGTCTCCTAATTCATATATTCATAACTGCAGCTCATCTCAATCCATTATCTCTCTCTTACACACACACTACACACACACTACACACACACTACACACACACTACACACACTACACACACACACTACACACACTACACACTACACACACACACTACACACACACACTACACACACACTACACACACACTACACACACTACACACACTACACTACACACACACTACACACACACACTACACACACACACACACTACAATACACACACACTACACACACTACACACACTACACACACACACACACTACACTACACACACACACTACACACACACTACACACACTACACTACACACACACTACACACACACACACTACACACACACTACACACACACTACACACACACTACACACACACTACACACACACTACACACACACACACTACACACACACTACACACACTACACACACACTACACACACACTACACACACACACACACTACACACACTACACACACACTACACACCACACACACTACACACACACACACACTACACACACACTACACACACACTACACACACACACACTACACACACACACTACACACAAACTACACACACACTACACACACACACACACTCACACACACTACACACACACTACACACTACACACACACACTACACACACTACACACACACACTACACACACACACTACACACACTACACACACACTACACACGCACACTACACACACACTACACACACTACACACACTACACACACACTACACACACACACACTACACACACACACTACACACACACTACACACACACTACACACACACACACTACACACACTACACACACACACTACACACACTACACACACACACTACACACACACTACACTACACACACACTACACACACACACTACAATACACACACACTACACACACTACACACACACACACACACTACACACACTACACACACACACACACACTACACACACACTACACACACACACTAACTACATTACACACACACTACACACACACACTACACACACACACACACTACACACACACTACACACACTACACACAAACTACACACACACTACACACACACACACTACACACACTACACACACTACACACACACACTACACACACACACACTACACACACACACTACACACACACTACACACACTACACACTACACTACACACACACTACACACACACACTACACACAAACTACACACACTACACACACACTACACACACACACTACACACACACTACACACACACTACACACACACTACACACACACACTACACACACACACTACACACACACACACTACACACACACTACACACACACACTACACACACTACACACACACTACACACGCACACTACACACACACTACACACACTACACACTACACACACACACTACACACTACACACACTACACACACTACACACTACACACACTACACACACACTACACACACACTACACACACTACACACACACACTACACACACCACACACACACACACTACACACACTACACACACTACACACACACACACACACACTACACACACACACTACACACGCACACACTACACACACACACACTACACACACACTACACACACACTACACACACTACACACACTACACACACACACTACACACACTACACACACTACACACACACACACACTACACACACACTACACACACTACACACACACACACACTACACACACTACACACACACTACACACTACACACACCACACACACTACACACACACACACACACTACACACACACTACACACACACACTACACACACTACACACACACACACTACACACACACACACTACACACACACACTACACACACACACACTACACACACTACACACACACTACACACACACACTACACACACACACACACTACACACACACTACACACACACTACACACACTACACACACACTACACACACTACACACACTACACACACACACTACACACACTACACACACACACTACACACACTACACACACTACACACACACACTACACACACACTACACACACACTACACACACACTACACACACACTACACACACACACACTACACACACACTACACACACTACACACACACACTACACACACACACACTACACACACACACTACACACACACACACTACACACACTACACACACACACTACACACACTACACACACTACACACACACACACTACACACACTACACACACACACACTACACACACACTACACACAAACTACACACACACACACACTACACACACACTATACACACTATACACACACTATACACACACATTACACACACACACACTACACACACTACACACACTACACTACACACACACTACACACACTACACACACTACACTACTGAGTCACAGTTCAATGGAGTTAGTTTGGTCAGGGAGAGAGAAGTACAAGCTGTGTGTGTCTGTTCCTCCATGTTTTACCCCCTTTGTGTGTGAAGTATGCGTCCTTGACTTGAAGTGAGTGGATTACCTGATGTTTAAAGTGGTCAAGAGTAGATGTTTTGATACTGTTGATATTTTGGTTAATATTCTAATGTTAGCTATCTGTTATAAATGTGTAAAATCCTTTCTAGTAATGTCTTAAGGCCACCTAGTGTGGATTAATCGTTAATGGGGAGTTCTATTAAGTGTATGGTGTGTATTTTGGCTTATAAAATGTGTGTTAGCTCCATGTTGTACTACTAGCAAGAGTTCTAGAACCTTCTGTGCAGAAAATAGGTGAATTACCGCCTTTACCCCACTAGGGGGCACTGTTAGGCCACTCAAGTAGCTGTTTCCTGTATTATTTGCCAAAGAGGTTATATGTGAATGTAACTGCCACAAATGTTATGCTTAGTTCATTCTAAACATTTATGTAAATGTTTTTGCTATTTTCTTTTGTTCCAGACCATACTTTTCATACTTTACAAGCTCTGTATTCCACTAAGCCTGTGTGCAAGTAAAGTGCTGCTGTGTAACACACCTGAGGTGTCAGTACAATTAATCCTTAATCACCACTAACACCAGTGTTCTGACCGACACTCCGAAGGAGGACAAATCATATAGAGCCAGCCTTATTATACAGTCCATTTAACTAACCTCTATCGAACACACACACTACACGCACTACACACACTACACTACACGCACTACACACACACTACACTACACGCACTACACACACACTACACTACACGCACTACACACACACTACACACACACTACACACACACACTACACTACACACACTACACACACACACTACACTACACACACTACACACACACTACACACACACTACACACACACACTACACTACACGCACTACACACACACTACACACACACTACACACACACACTACACTACACGCACTACACACACACTACACACACACTACACACACACACTACACTACACGCACTACACACACACTACACACACACTACACTACACGCACTACACACACACTACACACACACTACACACACACACACACTACACACACACACTACACACACACACACACACACTACACACACACACTACACACACGCACTACACACACACTACACACACACTACACACACACACTACACTACACGCACTACACACACTACACACACACTACACTACACGCACTACACACACACTACACACACACTACACACACACACACTACACACACACACTACACACACACACACACACACTACACACACACTACACACACGCACTACACACACACTACACACACACAACACACACACACACACACTACACACACTACACGCACTACACACACACTACACACACACTACACACAACACACACACTACACACACACTACACACAACACACACACTACACACACACTACACACACTACACGCACTACACACACACTACACACACTACACACAACACACACACTACACACACACTACACTACACACACACTACAAACACACTACAAACACACTACACACTACACACACTACACACACACACACTACACACACACGCACTACACACACTACACACACACTACACACACACACACTACACACACACTATACACACACTACACACACACACGCACTACACACACTACACACACACTACACACACACACTACACACACTACACACACACTACACACACACTACACACACTACACACACACACACGCACTACACACACACACACGCACTACACACACACACGCACTACACACACTATACACACGCACACACTACACACACTATACACACACACTACACACACACACACACTACACACACTACACACACACACACTGCACACACACTACACACACACTACACATACACTACACACACACACACTACACACACACACTACACACAGACACTACACACACACTGCACACACACTACACACACACACTACACACACACACACTCACACACACTACACTACACACTACACGCACACTACACACACACACTACACACACACACTACACACACAGACACTACACACACACTACACGCACACTACACACACACACTACACACACTCACACACACACTCAGCTTGTTCAGTTAATGGAAATATAAAACAGCTGTTGCCGCTGTGAGCTCAGACAGAATGATCTCTAGCGCCTCTGCTGGCTGGTTGCAGTATTATATTGCATTTCATTGAATTTTATTTGTGTATTATTCATTTCTATTTTTATATTCATTTCTATTGTGTTTTATTTATTTCTGTTTTATTTAATTTTATTTGTTCTTTATTAATTTCTATTTTATTTATTTTCCATTATGTTTTATTTATTTGTTTTGTGTTTCATTCATTTTTATTTGTGATTTATTAATTTCTATGTATGTTGTATTTATTTCTATTTGTGATTTACGTATTTCTGTTTGTGTTTTATTTATTTCTATTTGTATTTTTTATTTATAATTGTTTGTATAATGTGTATTATTTGTGTTTTGTGATTTATTTTTTCTATATATGTTGTATTCTTTTCTATTTGTGTTTTATTTTATTTTTTTATCTGTGTTTTATTTCTAGTAGTTTTATTTATTTTTGTTTGTGTTTTTTTGTTTGTGTGTGAATTTAAGTAATGGCACTGTTCTCTAAAAAAGGAAACTAATTGGTCATTCATATTTAAGTGAAATGTTTTATATTCTCTTGTGTATTGTGTTCATACATCCATTATTTACATAACTCCGCCCACATATCCCACAGGTCAGTGCGGCGTTCTTTAGCTTCTATAGGAGATGCCAAAAGTCACGGGACACACTACTAGCACTACTTCTGTAGTTTGTGTGTTTTAACAGGGGCGTGGCTGTGAGTTGGGGGCGGGGCTATACTCACTGGTGATGACTCCTCCAGTGAGCGAGGCGATGAAACCGGCGCTGATCAGCACCAGCGTGATGAGGCGGCCGCGCTTGTGTCTCTGCAGCATCACGCACATCAGCAGCCCCACGGCGCCGTGCACGAACAGCGAGGAGAACAGGCACCACAGGAACACCCAGTACCACATCTCTGTAACACACACACACACACACACACACACACAAATACATACAAAATAAAGAACTATTAACTCAACACGTACAACAAGAGCATACTAAACGCATATTGGTGTGTCTTTGATATTGTGAGACGTGAAATGTGCAAAATTATAATTAATCATGGGTGTGGTTCATTTTGGGCGTAACGTGAAATAAACCAATCAGTGTACCAGCTGTCATTCCCTTTAAGAGTCAGGTGAGCTCTGACTTTGGCGCGTTCGTATCTTAACATGCGAACATCATGGCTAAACTAGGATTGGATAGCGGACTGTTGTCAGGGTTTTAATCAGTCAGTGGCGCACCTGTTTTTCCCACTGACAAGATACAAGAAACACACCAGAAACTTACCTGAACACACCTCACTTCCAGACCACCACGCCAAACCATCAGTGTAGATATATTCCTAAACTCTGACGCTATTTTATAGGTGCAGGAGCAAGACTTGTAAATAGACTGCTGAAGGAAACTATAAAGAAAAACATATGGAATTATTTAATAAACAAAAAAAAGTGTTAAACAAACTAGAAAATATGTTTCATATTTTTAGATTCTTCAAAAAGTAGCTCCTCTTCTGGATTTTCTCAGTCAGTTTTATGAGGTAGAATCTCCTGGAATTCAGGCTTTCAGTTAACAGCTGTGCTGAACTCATCAAGAGTTAGTTACTTGCTTCAAGTTAAGAAAAAAATACATTAAGAAAAAAAAAAGAAAGCCAATCAATCTGAAAAAAAAAACTTTGAAAGTATCCTAAAGCGCAATCACTGCAAAGACCATCAAAAAAATTATAATGTTGGAACTGGCACTCATCAGGACCACCCCAGGAAAGGGTAGAAGAGCAAGAGTTTCCTCTGTTGTACAGGATACGTTTATCAGAGTTACCAGCCTCAGAGAGCAACAGTTCTGTTTCTCACATCCTCAGGAGAGTTCTTTGCCATGAGGTGGCATGTCGAATATCCAGTGGCCAGTATGAGAGAATTGAACCCAAAACACCAAATTTAACACACCTGCTCCTCATTCACACCTGAGACCTTGTAACACTAACGAGTCACATGACACAGAAACACAATTCAGATATATTCAGAGGACAGTAAATTTATACTGCTTTATGAGCTGTACACTGACTAATCTAAGATTCTTTTCTATAGTGTTTCCCATAAATAGATATAATAAAATTAAATATTCACTGCAATATTTTCTTGGATCCTGTACATCAGGGGTGTCCAAACTACGGCCCGCGGGCCATTTGCGGCTCGTTTCCTTTTTTGGAGCGGCCCGCGAGGTATTTTAGAAATAGAATGAAAGTTGGCCCGCTGTTAAGCAGGTTTTTATAATGTGAGATTCAAAGTTTGAACGCTAGGTGTCAGAAACGGACCAAAGAGTCTAAAAGCGGAGAGAGTGCGCATTTCTAGCGCAGAAAAACGGGCCAGAGAGTCTAAAAGCGGAGAGAGTGCGCATTTCTAGCGCAGAAAAACGGGCCAAAGAGTCTAAAAGCGGAGAGAGTGCGCATTTCTAGCGCAGAAAAACGGGCCAAAGAGTCTAAAAGCGGAGAGAGTGCACATTTCTAGCGCAGAAAAACGGGCCAAAGAGTCTAAAAGCGGAGAGAGTTCGCATTTCTAGCGCAGAAAAACGGGCCAAAGAGTCTAAAAGCGGAGAGAGTGCGCATTTCTAGCGCAGAAAAACGGGCCAAAGAGTCTAAAAGCGGAGAGAGTGCACATTTCTAGCGCAGAAAAACGGGCCAAAGAGTCTAAAAGCGGAGAGAGTTCGCATTTCTAGCGCAGAAAAACGGGCCAAAGAGTCTAAAAGCGGAGAGAGTGCGCATTTCTAGTGCAGAAAAACGGCCAAAAGAGTCTAAAAGCGGAGAGAGTGCGCATTTCTAGCGCAGAAAAGCGGACCAAAGAGTCTAAAAGTTGTCGTAATTAAGGAGTTTAATATTAAGAGACATCATGAAATGAAACATCAATTTGAAAAATCTTAGTTTACACAACACTGTCAAAGATAAAGATAGTGAGTCAAGTAAAATGGTGTGTAAATGAAATAATCAGGAAAATGTATTATTTAAAGTGGTATATTTCATTATTTGTTTTATTATAGAGTCTGTGGCCCCTGACTTCAAATATATATCTGGCCCCCAACAAAAAAAGTTTGGACCCCCCTGATCTAACGGTTATAAAAAGCTTCAACCACCAATCAGATCGATACGAGTGCATTCTGGGAAGGCAAGTAATACACACACATACACACACACACACACACTACACGTACTATAGTACACATCCTGTCAGAAGCATTGATTTTAAAATCCTAAATCTTAATTTGAATGATTCGATATTGATTAATATAAACCTGAATTTATTTTTTAGAAATCGGCCCATTTTCCTTACAGTTTTAACATCACGCATTTTATCTCTGGCTGGGGTGATCTGAGCAGAGGAGTCACACTGCAGGGAGTTTCTGTGGAAATGTAAGTAATTTTTTATTAATAATATTTTTATTAATTATTTTAATTTGCATTTCCACTCAATGCTGCCTGTTTTTTTTTAAACTAGTACATTTAACCTGTTTTAAGATGTTTTCCAGTGTTGTTTTCACCTGTATTTTATTTAAAGTAAGACCTGACCAGCTAAATCCACCGTTAGCTTAGCGGGTTAGCCAAATCACCGGGAAAGCTAATCCCCCTTTAGCCTTATATGCGGCCGACACGCTAAACTACCCCCCCCAACGCCGGCGCGCCATCTACTGTCCCCATCCAGAGAGAGCATGGACAACACGGGGCTCTGTGTTGTAGGATATAAGAGCAAGTTACTGTATTTTGTGTTGTTAGGTTTATTTAGACTCTATGCTGTCCGTGTCCAACTGATCATATTTACATTACCATAAGCTTATATAACTGACAATAAGACAAAGTCATAAATTGTGATCATTATGTGAGTTCGGTTTATGTAAAACACGTGATTGACATGTTTTAAGTTAATATTTTTAGTTGATCTTAAAGGATAATTAGCAGAACTAACAAAATACATTTTATAAAACCTAAACGAGGCCATCTAACAACACAAAGTAAATTATTAGGTTGGTGAAAATTAATAATAAAGTTCTTCTGCATATGAAAAGATTTCTAGTTGGCACAACAGTCTTTTTTTCTCAAAACTTAAAAGTTAGAGTTGGCCTCAATACTCAAAAATCTGGTGCAGTAATTTGCCTTGAACTTTTACAGTCATTACAGAATTTTTAAAGTGTAATTTCTGGTCTCTTCACAATCTTTTGAAGGTATACAAAAGCCTTAAGCTTCGATTAAATGTACGCTCATTTTTCGCCAATTATTTCTTTATAAATCACAGTTTTTGGTGTGAGTATTGCGCTTTTCTTACATATTGTGATCATTATGTGAGTTTGGTTAATGTGTCACAGAGGGGGTGACCCAGGCCAGGAGACGAGGAGGCAGACACAAGTGCAGGTAGGGGAAATAACTAATTTATTAAATAACAAATAAACAAAGAAACAAGGAACGAGAAACACGAAACAAAGAAACACAAATAACCAGTAACCAAAACAAACGAGCGATAATAATAAACAAACCAAACAGGGCAGGGAAATATAAACAAGGGAATAAACTAATAAACACAAAGCAGGGGTATATACAAGGAACTAGGGAACACGGAAATAAACAAGAAACTAGAAACATTAAACAAGAGATAAACACAGAGACTAAGGCGCGAGGAACAGAGGCTATGAAACACTGAATAAACACGGAGAGACAAAACAACAGGGGAAGGTGCAAAGACCGACGGAGGACAAGTGGCACAGGGGATCTATTTAAAGAAACAGGACACACACTAGAATTGGAAACACCTGGGGAACCTGTACATTCGTTACAGGTTTTTTTAAGTGTAATTTCTGGTCTCTTCACAATCTTTTGAAGGTATACAAAAGCCTTAAACTTCGATTAAATGTACGATCGTTTTATACCAAGTATTTCTTTATAAATCACAGTTTTTGTTTGAGTATTGAGCATTTTTTGAGCTTTATAATGAGGAGCCTGAATCGGACGCCCTGGGCTGAGTACCATCATCACAGCCTCGGCTCATCTTCACTGCTGGACCAGTAAAACAATCCCAAAATTCTGTTCAAATCCTCCAGAAGCTTCCAGAAGATTAGAGCAACACGCCGACTGATTCCATAACATTTACAGAGAAATCAGAGCTGCGTTTATTAAAGATCTCGGAGGAGCCTGTGATCAGACATCCTGCTGTCTCTACTGCTCATCAGATCCACAGTAAACTAAACACCAGACTGACACAGAAATGCTGACATTCCTTCTCATCACTATCTTACCCCCCACCATCAGTGTATTATCACTCCTTCCTCCTGCCTGGTTTAAACAGCAGCAGATCTTCTGAATATATCTACACTGATGGGCGTGGTGTTCTGGAAATGAGGTGTGTTCAGGTACATTTCTGGAGTTTTGCTTGTTTATCTTGGTAACAGAAAACACAGGAGCTCCACTGACTGAATACAACCTAGACAGACGCCAACAGTCAGACGTTTATCGCTATCTTGGCAACTTTTACATCAACAATAAACAGAATAGTAAATAAAATAACATTGCTGTTCCTGTAAATGAGCTGCTGGAGCTCCTTCACAGCGTCAACCAGCAGCTCAGTTTCCTCTGCTGAGAAGAGTTTGTTGAACACGTCCAGGTAGCTGCACCGTTACAATAGCAATCCGCCAAATCCGTCAGAGCTCACCTGGTTTTACTCTTAAAGAGAATGATGAGCAAGAGACGCTCTGATTGGTTTATTATTTCACGTTACGCCCAAAATTAACCACACCCATCATTAATTAAGACAATTAGTACATTATTTTTGCTTTGCGTTAAGTCGAGCAAAGTGTACTTTTCCTGTCGTTACGATAGCAAAGAAACACTGAAACGCCCTAAATCAAGCATCAATGCACACTGTCTGGTAGACGGCTTGAGTATATGTACAGTATACAGCTTTAGAAAAAATGAAGAGATCAATTAGGTTTATGTTTGAGTAAAATGAACATTGTTGTTTTATTCTATAAACTACAGACAACATTTCTCCCAAATTACAAATAAAAATATTCTCATTTAGAGCATTTATTTACAGAAAATGAGAAATGGATAAAATAACAAAAAGATGCAGAGCTTTCAGACCTCAAATAATGCAAAGAAAACAAGTTCATATTCATAAAGTTTTAAGAGTTCAGAAATAATCAATATTTGGTGGAATAATCCTGGTTGGTTTTTAATCACAGTTTTTTTTTTCATGCATCTTGGCATCATGTTCTCCTCCTCCAGTCTTACACACTGCTTTTGGATAACTTTATGCTGCTTTACTCCTGGTGCAAAAATTTAAGCAGTTCAGTTTGGTTTGGTTTGATGGTTTGTGATCATCCATCTTCCTCTTGATTATATTCCAGAGGTTTTTAATTTGGTAAAATCAAAGAAACTCATCATTTTTAAGTGCTCTTTTATTTTTTCAGAGCTGTTTATATTAATTCTCTAACCCTCAGGTGTGTATATGAAGGTTCACACTTTATAAGGGAATAATAATGTTGGGGTTGAGGGGATTAAATATAATCGGCTTTGTGCGGATGATGACCTGAGCGCACCGTAACTCCGTCATCCTGTAACTGCGACGCTGTGGACTGATCTACCGTCAGTACTGTAAGTACAGTAACTTTACAGCTGCACCAGACAGCATCAGCTTTACTGCTCACTCAAGTGTGTACACACACACACACACACACACACACAGACTATTGATCGAGTCCAGGCATCAGGTGCCGCTCACACACTGAGAGAGATGGATAATGAGTGGAGGAGACAAAGGCCTCTGTGCAGCCAAGCCCATAAACAATAGAGTATACACACACACACACACACACACACAGACAGGGGCATTGTTTCATTTAATTAATCAATCAATAGGTTTAATTCTCAGTACAGTGTCTGTACTGGCATACGTATATATCAAATATATATCATTTATCATATTTCTTTATTTTAATCATTGATTATTTATATATCCTTCTGTTTTCACCAGAATATATTATATAATATGTAAAACTAAAACAATAAAATAATGAATGTAAGAACAATGTTACTTTTGTGGGTTTCTTTTGCTATTTGCAACGCCATTCTTTTCTTCTTCTCTGTTGTTTGGGTATAGGTATAGGTGATGATAGCCTGACTCAACCTTCTGGAATACCCTAGCAACAGCACAAGAACTCCATAGCAGCCACATAGCAACATTATAGTAGTCAGCTGGGATACCATTGCAATACCACAGGAAGTCTTTAGAAGCCACATAGCAACATTATAGAAACTCTGTAGCAGCCACATATCAACATCATAGCACTTAGCTGGGATACCATAGCAACACAGCAGGAACTCTGTAGCAACCACATAGCAACACCTTAGGAACTCTGTAGCAACCACATATCAACATCATAGTATTCAGCTGGGATACCATAGCAACACCATAGGAACTCTGTAGAAGCCACATAACAACATCATAGCACTTAGCTGGGATACCATAGCAACACCTTAGGAACTTGGTAGCAACCACATAGCAACACCTTAGGAACTCTGTAGCAACCACATATCAACATCATAGTATTCAGCTGGGATACCATAGCAACCCTGTAGAAACTCTGTAGCAGCCACAAAGCAACATCATAGTACTCAGCTGGGATACCATAGCAACACCTTAGAAACTCCATAGCAGCCACATAGTAATATCATAGTAGTCAGCTGGGATACCATAGCAACACTGTGGAAACTCCATAACAGCCAAATAGCAACATCATGGTACTTAGCTGGGATACCATAGCAACACCATCGGAACTCCGTAGCAGCCACCTAGCAACATCATAAAAACTCTGTAGCAGCCACATCATTGTACTTAGCTGGGATACCATAGCAACACCTCAGCAACTCTTTAGCAGCCACATAGCAACATCATTGTACTCAGCTGGGATACCATAGCGACATCATAGGAAATCTGTAGCAGCCACTTAGCAACAACATAGTACTCAGCTGGGATACCATAGCAACATCATAAAAACTCTGTAGAAGCCATCTAGCAACATCACTGAAACTCTGTAGCAGCCACATATCAACATTATAGTACTTAGCTGGGATACCATAGAAACAATGTAGGAACTTCATAGCAGCCACATATTAACATCATAGTACTTAGCTGGGATACCATAGCAACACTGTAGAAACTCCACAGCAGGCACATAGCAACATCATGGTACTCAGCTGGGATCCCATAGCAACGCCACAAGAACTCTGTAGGAGCCACATAGCAACATCATAGTAACCAGCAGGGATACCATAGCAACACTGTAGGAACTCTGTATCAGCCACATAGCAACATCTTAGCAACCACCAGGGATACCATAGCAACACTGTAGAAACTCCACAGCAGGCACATAGCAACATCATAGTAACCAGCAGGGATACCATAGCAACAACGTAGGAACTCTGTATCAGCCACATAGCAACACCTTAGCAGCCACATATCAATATCAATGTACTTAGCTGGGATACCAGAGCAACACTGTAAGAACTTTGTAGCAGCCACATAGCAACATCATAGTACTCAGCTGGAACACCACAGCAAAAATATAGGAACTTTGTAGCAGCTGCATAGCAACATCATAGCAACCATCGAGGATCCCATACAGTGGCTTGCAAAAGTATTCATACCCCTTGAACTTTTCACATTTGTATCATTTCTAGTTATTGTTGTTTAAAATAGTTTTAACTTTTTTTTAACACATTTCATAAAACACAATTTAATGTATTGTTAGATTAACCGATAGAAAACTCAATAACTGATCAATAATCAATAGAGTGATTCTCAGTTTTGTCACAGAGAAGAACAGAAGTGTTTATCACTCTCTGAGGGGATGAAGCAGCACAGTGTTCTCTCTCAGTGCCAGTCTGTACCAACCCCACTACCCAACACACTGGCACCACCCGCCCACTGAGGCCTGGATCCACTAACTCAGAGATACATCCCATAATACTGTACATACACACACACACACATGTGTATATATATATATATATATATATATATATATATATATATATATATATATATATATATATATACACATAAACACACATAGAGGAAAGCAGGGTTTAAAGAGAGGCAAGGACAAAGACACATTGTAAATGGTGAAGCTCTTACTTTCACTATTAACCATATCTCTGAGTTCCCGTGCTGTTTAACTATCATTTGTACGATTTTACCTTATTTTAGTATTTTATTATAATAAAATAATTTGACTCTTTTGAATCAGATGAACATTTTTTTTCACATGATTGTTCAACTAGTGAGAAGCTACTCCCTGCATCAGTTAGGGTTGAATTTAAACTTGTTGCAGCTGATACATAAAAATCAATTACTCATGCAGTAATTGTTATTATCCAATGGGAGGCTCTTACCTGTTTGCTTAGTTAAAAACACAAAAACACATAGTGTGAGTGGTAAAGCTCTTACTTTCACTTTTAATCATATCTCTTGAGTTCTAGTGCTGTTTTATATGTTTTGCACCATTTTACCAAAGTGATCACTAATCACCATCATTCCTTCCTAGAAGATGACGTTCCTCCATTGTCCTTCCACTGTTTAATAATAATGCATTGGGTATTTCTTAACCTGATTTTAGTAGTTTCAGCTACAATATTCTTAGATGTTTCTCTGCATTATTGATGTATGATGATAATTTGACCCTTCTGAAACAGATGAACATCTTTCCACAGGGTTGTTTAACTAATGAGAAGCTACTCCCTGCATCAGTTTAGGTAAAATTTTAACGTGTTGCATCTAAAACATAAAAATTAATCACCCATGCAGTAATTATTATTATTCAATGGGAGGCACTTACCTGTTTGCTTAGTTAAAAACACAAAAACACAATTTGTGAGTGTGGTAAAGCTCTTACTTTCACTATTAAACAACATAGCCCTGAATTCTAGTGCTGTTTTTATACATTTTGTAGGATTTCACCACATTTTTAAGTGAACGCCAATCACTATCATTCAAAATAATTTTTCCTGTCACATTCCTTTATGGAAGACGATGTTCCTCCACTGTCTTTCCACTGTTTAATAATAATGCATTGGGTATTTCTTAACCTGATTTTAGTAGTTTCAGCTACAATATTCTTAGATTTTATCTCTATTTTTGATGCATGATGATAGACTCTTCTGAAACAAATGAACATCTTTCCACATGCTTGTTTAACTAATGAGAAGATACTCCCTGCATCAGTTAGGGTTAATGTATGTATGCATGTATGATCAATATTAAAATGTTCTTAAATAAGGCAATACTATCATTTGTTGCCATAATTTCTGTGATAATAATATATAATCCAAAAATAACAGAATTCATGAGTAAGCCTGGAGCAGCGTAGCGAATAGAATCGCTGTGTCAGCAGACGGTGAAGCTGGAAACTGTGTATATTAGATTTTTCTTTAAGCTGAGTCTGAGGGAATTAAAAATAGAGGCAATTATTTTAAAAGTCAGAGAGAAAAGGACACGAGGTCCCGGCCTGAGATTCTTCAGAGCCAGGAGGAGCTTCTATAATGAGAAGAGCTGAGAGCTAAACACTGATCCTGAGCTCCAGATTACAGTTTTAACGTTTTTTTTTAGTGGTGTCAATCGATTAAAAAATTAAATCCGATTAATCACAACAAAATTCTGTGATTATATGTGTAAAAATAATAACGTTTTTAATAATCGCTGTATCTAAACTAGAGACTATAATTCCTACACACACTGCGAAATGAAAGTCCTAACAGTGCAGCTGTAGTATAAGTATTGGTTGCTAAGGTGTTGCTCTTGGTATAGTTGATGATGGCTGGAAAGTCACAGCCAAGCTGTTGTATTAGTTATAGTACAGGTAATATAAGCATTGGTTACTAAGATGTTTTTTTTGTGTGGCAAAGTGGTTGCTAAGTTGTTGTCATGGTATATGTGCTGGTTACTAAGGCATTGGTTGCTGAGGTGTTGCTTTGGTGTGGTTTGCTAAGGTTTCACTTAGCAGTTGCTAAGGTATTACTATTACAAAGCTCACAAAGTCTCTGCCAAGGTGTCATTGGTATAGTATAGGTGCTGGTTACTAAGATGTTTTTTTGTGTTGCAAAGTGGTTGCTATGTTGTTGTCATGGTATATGTGCTGGTTACTAAGGCAGTCTCTGCCAAGGTGTCATTGGTATAGTATAGGTGTTGGTTACTAAGACATTGCTAGGTGGTTGCTAAGGTGTTTGTATGATATAGCTGCTGCTTAGTAAGGCATTGTTGGGTGGTTGCTTTAGTGTTGCAAAGTCACTCATAAGATGTTACTGGTATAATATATGTGGTGGTTACTAAGACACTGCTAGGTGGTTCCTAAGGTGTTTTTATGGTACAGGTGCGTAGATTTTAGAGTAGAAACATTGCTCCTAAAAAATGCACTTTCCCAATCTTTCGTCATGGGTGTATTTCACTCAGTTTTTAATGGTGCGCATCAAAGTGCTATTTCTGCTTTCTAAACTATGCTAAATTAAACTACAGCTGTATAGATCTTTAGATGTGCATTTTCTACTGTGTGTTTTTTATTTTACTAACCAATTATTATTATTATTTATTTATTTATTTATTTTTTTGATAAATTGTTTACCTGGAAAAATCAGCCCATGCTTCATGGCCAGGCGATATTGTAAGGAAAATAAATCTCATTATTCTTCATATATATGAGCGAGTCTCGATTAAGATTTGGATTTTCAGATCTTGCATAGTAACTTCAGTTCTTTATGTGTAAAAACAAACAGCACTATTTGACGTGATGCACAGTAAACAACAGCGATGAGCCTCCTTTAACCTTACATTCGGTTTTTATATTAAACACAAGGGACATTCCTGTCCCACCACTTAAATTTCAAATGCATACATCCAAAATCTTTAAATGACTATTTTTTGTGAACAATGTACTTGTTTTAAGACAAACTGTAAAATATGGGGTAAAAATAAGCTCCTTAGATATTATTCAAAAGACTGAATACCTTTGGACCACCTCAAAAAATAGCCGTTTTCTCTTGTCCCACTCATTGGGTGACCAACTCCTTTGGCAAATTTAACAATTAAAATAAGCTGTAAATAAATGACTTCCTCTTGTATATTGTTGATCAGCATCTCCTTTACTTATGAAAACAACTTCTTTGGTCTACATTGTTTTGCATGTTACAGTTTTTATGCTGTTAAATTGTTAAGTGTCCCACAACATGCGCTCAACCCTGTTACCATAAGGAATTTTACCTGCAGAGAAAGAGTTAAAAAATATTTATCTACTGGCTCAAAGGAAGTGACATCACAAGGACATTTTCTGCCCACATGACAAGACCAAGCGTAAGTGCTCTAACAATTTTTTTAAAAGTTTTTTTTTTCAAAATATGTTTTAGTCCAGGTTGTGTGTGTCACTCAGTGAACTCAACCCTGTTACTCATACTGTAAGACTAATAATGAGTAGAGTCAAAATTTACTTTATATACTTATATAACCATGTTTGTGCTTGATCTTGTATACATAGCTACATTTTACAGTTAGCATCTGTTCCTGGGGTAAACCACAACTTAGCCTAGATTTACAACCCTGTTACTCACAACCCTGTTACTGTAAGTTACCAAATATATTGCATAATCTAATTTAAAAAACTGCTTTGATACCTGAGCTTGACCAATCAAACTTTTTGATAGTCTATTACCTGTATTTAATAAATATACGACTAAAAATGATCAAATTAAAGATCAAATTTTCAGAAGTGACCACCCCTGAAATATATACCAAAATCCTGAAATGTCCCACATACATTTATTTATATAAAAATATATATATTTATATAAAACAGTAATTTTATTAACCTTCCAGCCCTAGCGAGAGTTATAAAGTATAGTAATAAATAAAGCAGTATCGTCTGTGCTCTCTACACTTAGTTATATATGTTTAAAGTGTGTGAGTTAAGAGGAAATGACACGTTATCTTGTTTTTATTCAGTTTCCCTGTTTAAAATCAGCCCATCAGCACATTAACCACATATAAACACATCATCTCTAAACTACACAGCCTCTCACAGTGCTGAGAACACAAATACAACTTTAAGCTACAGAATAAAATGGAATAAAGCGTAACTTAGCAATGCGGCTAAGCTAAATTAAAGTGATTAAAGTTAAATGAGCATAAGAGCTGTAAAAAACTGAGACAAATTTCTAAGAACATGTTCTGGACGTGGCTCAAGAAGAAGTGGAACTTGAGGGCACAAATAAAGAAGGGCAGGAGGAAGTGAATGTGCTAAATGTGCTGCTTTTACACAGCAAAAACAGGAAACGCCATTCGTTTAGAGCTTACAGTCTAAAATTTTAGAAAAGGTTTATAAAACTGAATGTTACAGTGATCTCAACATTATTACCACACAAAAATGTGTAAAATAATGATATTTCTTATGTTTTACACTTATGAAACAGCCTTAATAAAACAAACATTGACATTAAAACATTTGAAACATTTTATTTTTTATGTATTGTCTTCGTCAAATTAAGAAAATACAATATATTTAAATCATAAAAACTTATCTCAACCATTTTTTCAGAGACTTTAAACACTGAATGGGGTCAAATTGACCCAAAAGATAATAGAAGGGTTCATTAAAATACTAGTATATACTTGTTATATATGTCTGAGGGGAGATAAAGACGTAACGTGGAGCGCTGGAGTAAAGAATGCATGATAAATTAGATAAAGGAAACTTTTTTTTTTTTACTTTTTTATAAACATCTCAGCTTGTTTGTAAGAATTTATGATTTAGATCTTAATTATCTGAGTATAAAAGAGTGTTTTCACGTTTTCACACCTGCAGTTGTGAAAGATTCTATGGTCCGGATCAGTTAATGAGTTTGTTTATTTGTTTAAGCGTTTCTCCCTCTGTTTGGTTTGTTTTCACACAGGCATAAAAACCTAAACACACCAAAATGTGCACCAATAAACCACACAAGCACATTGTCACATCGTCTCCTCTGATTGGTCAGAGCTGTCTGGCTCGGGAGTGAGAAAGTAAATATGTCTAAAACCAACTACCAGCAGAAGATCATATGTAGCTAAACTGGTCTAATGTTATTAACCATACTAATTACTAATGCAATCAGCAGAAGACCATCTGAATAGACCATCAGACCTTCTAAAACCAACTACCAACAGAAAACAATCACCAGCAGAAGACTGTCTGAAACCAACTACCAGCAGAAGACTGTCTAAAACCAACTATCAGAAGAAGACTATCTAAAACCAACTACCAGCAGAAGATTGTCTAAAACCAACTATCAGAAGAAGACTATCTAAAACCAACTACCAGCAGAAGACTGTCTAAAACCAACTATCAGAAGAAGACTATCTAAAACCAACTACCGGCAGAAGATTGTCTAAAACCAACTATCAGAAGAAGACTATCTAAAACCAACTACCAGAAGAAGACTATCTAAAACCAACTACCGGCAGAAGATTGTCTAAAACCAACTATCAGAAGAAGACTATCTAAAACCAACTACCGGCAGAAGATTGTCTAAAACCAACTACCAGCAGAAGACTGTCTAAAACCAACTATCAGAAGAAGACTATCTAAAACCAACTACCGGCAGAAGATTGTCTAAAACCAACTACCGGCAGAAGATTGTCTAAAACCAAATATCAGAAGAAGACTATCTAAAACCAACTACCAGCAGAAAACAATCACTAACAGAAGACAATCTAAAACTAACTACCAGCAGATCATCACCAATTTAGATAATTTAAAACCAACTACAAGCATAAAACCACCACATTACCAGATTAGACAATCTGATTCCAGCTACCAGAAAAGGACCATGACCACCTTAGACCATCTAAAACTAACTATCAATAGAAGACCATCACCAACAGAAGATTATCTGAAACCAGCTGTCAGCAGAATATTATAACCAAGAGAAGACGATCAAAAACCAACTACCAGACCATCACTAGCACAAGACTGTCTGAAAACAACTACCAGCAGAAGACCATCACCAGCAGAAAACTAGTTAAAAACAACTACTAGCAGAAAACCATCACCAACAGTAAACTATCCAGCTCAGACCTTCTAAAACTAACAACCATCAGAAACCAGCTACCAGCAGAAGACCTTTATCATTAGCAGGTTGGACCATCTGAGTGGGCTAATATTATTAGCAATGCTCTCAGAGAATAGAGAGAATAATGAAAGCTGACTGTGCAGCAGATATCCTCATACAATCCCCTACAGGCAGGCAGGAGCCTGGGATGCTGGGATACTGGTGCTGATGCTGGGATGTATGGCCAGATGCTGGTGCTGGTACTGATGCTGGGATGCTGATGCTGCTGGATCTCTCTTTACAAATTAATGCTTTTTTTTAATAGTCGCCCATCCCATCCTGTGCTGCACCAGCAGCAGCATCATCACACCACACTAGCCGGTGTTAGCCTAGCTACTAGCTAACACAGTGGATGGATGAATGAATGGATGGATGGAGGGAGGGGTGGATATAAGGATGTAAGGATGGATGGTTGGACCCCCATCAAGGCCACGTACCTGTGAAGTGCTGCAGCGTGGGGACGGTGCCCTGCACCCATAGGCTCAGCACTTGCTGCACGGAAAGATTAGTGGTGTAATCCTTGCTCATGGTTCTGGTTCTGGTTCTGGTTCTGCTTCCGCCGCCCGGGCTCGCGCCCCTCTTTGTCGAATGGCTGGTGGAGAGTCTGGGCGAAGGCATGGAGGAGACCGGGCGGCATGAGGGGGCTACTCCCTTCCCTCCCCCTCCGGCCCTCCGCCCTCACTCCGCCCCGCGGCTTTACCGGTGCCTCTGCCGGGGCTTGACGCTCTCCGGCCGTGGAAGGGAGGCGCCGCTGCCGCCGCTTCGGTTCTCCACAGCTGAGCGCAGCGGCGGCGGCTTGGGGGCCATCATGGCTACGGTGATGCGCGCACAAGCACACACACACGCACGCGCTCTCTCTTTCTCTCTGTCATACACACACACTCTCTCTCTCACACACACACACACACGCACACACTCCAGCACGGTCGCCCTACATCCCCTGCTTCTGTCTACATAACGCTTAAAGGCGCCGCGCGCCGGATTAACGGGGAGTGTGCACCAGTTACGCACACTGCTCCAGTGCGCGCGTGTGTATAGTGTGTGTGTGTGTGTGTGTGTGTATAGTGTGCGTGTGTGTGTTTATGAATGAAAAATGACTGACTTTGTGCTGAAGATGTGCTTACCTCACTACACACTCACTACAGCTATAACCACGCCCCTCCATCACTCCAAAACACAGGTCAAAAAAATAAAAATAAATCAAGAAGAAAAAATAAATAAATAAAATTAATTCCATGCACGTGTTGGATATTTAGGGTGTATAATTATGTATAATTCAAATATTAGTATAGTGAGTGCGTGAGGTTGTGTTTGATTGGGTGGAAAAAAGATCCCTCCATCATTACACAATCCACATAATTCAATATAACTCAAGATTTTATAATAATTCAAGATACAATACTGTGCAGTATTGGTTAATTAATTGCTTAATATAAAATTCGTGCATATATTTGTGCATAAAATCTCATAGCACTTCTTGCTTCTCTCTGCTGACAACTTTGATGGAGATGCAGATTTCATTTTCCAGCAGGACTTGCCGCACTGCCCACACTGCAGAAAGTACCAATATATAATCTAATTTTCTGAGACGCTGATTTTTGGGGCTTGATTGGCTGTTAACCATAATCATCAACAATAAAAGAAATAAATATATATATATATATATATATGACATATATATGACATACACTGCAAACAAAAGAATTTTCACCTTATTTTAAGTAATTTAAGTCTAAAATAAGCACAAAAAGCCACCAGTCAATTTCTGATTTTTGTGTGCAAATTTTGGCCATTTACTTCACTCATTTTGAGACTTTGTGATTACAGCTTATTTTAAGAAATCATACTAAGAAAGATTTACGGATTTTTTTTTTTTTGCATAATATAAGCATATTTGCCCTAATTTACATATATTTTTTTGTGCAGTGTATGAGCTGAATTAGTGAAATAAATTAAATTTTTATTATTTTAGATTTGCACTAGTATATATATATATATATATATATATATATATATATATATATATATATATATATATATATATATATATATAGGTGTACAATATGCTCATATGTGGTTTAATAAGAAGACTATACACCATCTTTTTATCCACCTTATTCTGCGTAATGACAAATAACCACACTAATAATAAATGTATAGAACATAATATAATATAATATACTCAGTTAGTTAGAGGAACATCAGGGTTTTTAACAAAACAGAAAGAACAAAAAGTGTTGAGGAGCTCCATTTAACTTCCATCCTCCACCTTCCACAGAGAGGGAGCTGCGTCTGTGGTTGAAGTAACTAAATTTAAAGACCCACTCAAAAAGTGGGTGAATTACATAAATTAGTTTTTTGCCGTGCACACTAAGAAAAGTAAGTACAGATTTGTACTTAAAAGGGTACAAAGCTTGTCGCTGGGGCTGTACCTTATATCGAGGTACAAAAAAGTACCTTTCAGTGGGAGTCCTTTTTTGTACCCATGGTTTTTGTGCCAGTAAAGATTATAAAGATTATAAACATTATCATCAACTAAATGTGGCTCAAAAACTTGATGATCTAAAATTGTCTGGCTTTCAAATGAAAAATTTGCAATTAAAATATATATTGTTTATTAGTACAGTGGTACAGAATACTGAATGTACCCTTTGGCTGCTTAAATGGTACAAATTTGTACTTATTGCTGGTAGAAATTACTTTGTACTTCAGAGGGAACAAAATTGACCCTGTAAAGACCAATATTATACCATTGAGGGTACAATTATGAAGAGTGTACCTTTGAGTACAAAAAAGTACTCATATCGTACCTCTGTTTTTTAGAGTGTGTTCTTAAATGTTATTATAAGAGCAGCAGTTAGCTGGAACTGTTATTCTACGTTTTTTTTTTTTTTAGTTTGTTTGTCTTATTTTATTTTAATTTTTTTTACGTTTTCTTAAGTTTTCTTTATTTTTAAACCTATCATAGACACATTGTTCAATGGTTCAATAGATATTTAGCTTTGTTTTATTAAATCAGAGTCGCCAAAAGTCTCCAATAACACCACAAAAACTCACTAGATTTGTCGCTATTCGCTTTTTTGCCAAAAAAGTCGCTAGAGGGTCTGAAACGTCGCTAAATATAGCGACAAAGTCGCTAAGTTGGCAACACTGGAGGAGAACAGGGACAGGGGGGCGGGGCCTGACCTGAAGGTCCATTCAGACAGAGCAGGTCTGGGTCTTTATATCAGATCAGGAGATGAAAGAGCTTCTGCAGGAGCTTTGAAGCTCCACAGAGACCCAATTCACTCAAAGCACATCAGATCTGACTGATCTCTCCCACGTCTCCATCTAATATCATACACAACACACTGATCTCAGCTTCACCTACAGCACAACCACACACAGCAGCTTCAAATACCATTAATACTGCACAAATTATTACATATTTAACTCAATTTTTACTCTGTCTAAAAGAAATAATCATAACCAGCATCACATATTTACACTGGATCTGATCACATCCTAAATAATAAACAAATGAATAGAAAAGAACCTATAGAAATGTCCTAAATTACATAATAAGTGGATCTTATCACATATTTTGTAGGAAGAAAGGAAAGACCAACAGAAATGGAGCAATAGAAAGACTCCTTCTCCAAACTAACAATGAATCAATCAATAAAAATAAAAAAAATCATATCCTAATAACTGAACTAATAGAAATGCTTGAACCTTTAAAGTAATTAAATCAGTGAAATTAGGCCAAAAGAAATTATTATTTATTCATTTTAAAGAATGAATAAAACAATAAAAATAGTCCAAACTAAAAATGAACAAATGAATAGAAAGGAACCAATAGAAATACCTAAACTACAAAATAAATGAATCAATAGAAATTGCCCAAACTACAAAATAAAAAGATTATAATAATTGAACTAAAATAAATGCTCCAAAGTATGTGATTGAATAATGTGATTAAATCATATGTGGAATCAAACCAATAGAAATAGACATAATAGACAAACAGACAAATAGACAATAAACTACAGAAGGAATGGAATTCAGAAAGAACTGAGCCAAAACATAAATCCAAAAAAAAAGAAAAGCTAAAATAATTCGATCAAACTACAGAATTAATAGACAAGAACCCATAAAAATGTTCCAAACCTAAAATGAACAAATGAAAAGAAATAGAATAGAAACAGAAATTTCCTAAACTACAGAATAAATAACCAATAGAATAAACAATAACCAATAAAAACTGCCAAAACTACAAAATAAATGGATCATTATAATTGAACTAATAGAAATGCTCCAAATTATATGATTGAATAATGTGATTGAAACATATATGGAATTAGACTAGTAGAAATTGTCCAAACTACAAAATGAACGGATCAGTAGAATTGGGCCGAAACAACGGACCAAACTACGGAATAAAAAGACGCAAAATAAAGAAAAAATAAAGAAAAGATTAGTAGAATTGGATCAAACTACAGAGTTAATAGACTAATAGAATTTAACTAATACAAAATAAAAAAGGAATAGAAATTAACCAATGGAAATTTCCTAAACTACAGAATGAATGAACCAATAAAAATTGCCCAAACTACAAAATGAACGGATCAGTAGAATTGGGCCGAAACAATGGACCAAACTACAGAATAAAAAGACGCAAAATAAAGAAAACATAAAGAAAAGATATTAATACAGAATTAATAGACTAATTTAGAATAGAATTTAACTAATACAAAAGAAAAAAAGGAATAGAAATGAACCAATAGAAATTTCCTAAACTACAAAATGAATGGATCAGTAGAAAACAATGGACCAAACTACACAATTAATAGACCCAAAATAAATGTCCGAGACTACAGAAAGAAACGATCGATAGAATTGGATCAAATTACAGGATTAATACACATGAACCCATAAAAATGGTCCAAACTAAAAATTTAACAAATAAATAGAAATAAACCAATAGAAATCGCCCAAACTACAAAATTAATGGGTCATTACAATGGAACTAATAGAAATGCTCCAAAATTATGTAGTGAGATTAGATTTGAATTGGACCAAACTATAGCATTAATAGACTTATAGATTTGGACCAGTAGAATTTGTGCAAAACACAGAACAGAGTGAAAGAACCAATATAAACTGTCTAAACTTTAAAAATGAATGGATCAGGATAATTAAAACTAAAATAAAAGCTTCAACCTATGAAGTGATTTAATCAAATGGAATTGGACCAGTTTACAGAATGAATGGACAAATAGAAATAACTATAGAATAAATGGAGCAATAGAACTAGACCTATAGAAATGATCCAAACTACATAATGATTAGAACAAAATACTTTCCCAAACAAAAGAATGTAAAGACCAATAGAATTACACAATTAATGTCCCATGCTACTTAATGAATTAAATATTTAATTAATAGAAATGCTCCAAAATATAAAGTAATTAAATTTATGGAAATAAATGAATAAATTAACCATAATACACAAATAGAAATGATTCAATCTTTTGAAAAATTTAAACTACTTCTCCAAATTCTGAAGATAGGATATATTCCTTAATATTTAATTTAATTCTAAAATAAAATTAAATGCAGATGCATTTATGCACTGCTGATCTGATTCAGGCCGGGCTAATCTGATCTCATTAAAATAGTTATCATAAAGATCAGAACGCTCATTTACATATTACATACACCTCCCTCATTAGCATTCTGTGACCCTGGATTTAATGAAGCGGTGTGAATTATTATAAATAAATATATAAATAAATACAGTACTTTATTCTGCTACTGTGGGATATATTTAATGGAAATATAGATGTGAGGGATGTTCTCTTCATGTCCAGACAGAAGGGGGCGCTGTGGGATAACATCACTGAGCTGTGCCACATAGACATCACATAATGCTCATTACAGACCATAATAATACCATGATTTATTTACAGATTTTAAGTTTTTAACTTTTTTTATGTAAAAAAACCTTTTCCACCACTATAACATAAGAATGCCCTTAAAAGTGTTTATAAACTGTTTTAAAATGAGTTTATTATTTGTTATTAATTCAGTTTTAAATGCCCTAAAATTAGTATTAAGCAGTATCCACCCCTGTAATATATTTAAATATGTGAGATTTTCATATATGAAATGAATGGTCAAACTATATATGCAAACTATATACAGATTCTGAATCAGTTTCTCTGATTTAGCTATTTATAGGTTTATGTTTGAGTAAAATGAACATTGTTGTTTTATTCTATAAACTACAGACAACATTTCTCCCAAATTCCAAATAAAAATATTCTCATTTAGAGCATTTATTTACAGAAAATGAGAAATGACTGAAATAATAAAAAAGATGCAGAGCTTTCAGACCTCAAATAATGCAAAGAAAACAAAAAGTTCATATTCATAAAGTTTTAAGAGTTCAGAAATAATCAATATTTGGTGGAATAACCCTGTTTTTTAATCACAGTTTTCATGCTTCTCCTCCACCAGTCTTACACACTGCTTTTGGATAACTTTATGCTGCTTTACTCCTGGTGTGAAAATTCAAGCAGTTCAGTTTGGTGGTTTGATGGTTTGTGATCATCCATCTTCCTCTTGATTATATTCCAGAGGTTTTTAATTTGGTAAAATCAAAGAAACTCATCATTTTTGAGTGCTGTATATAGCTACATTTTATTATATATACAGATAAATGTATCTAATAAAATTACACATATACAGATTTTATTATTGGTGTTTTATATACGTTAAGAAACATTATCTAGAAGATGTAGTTCAAATCCTGGAGTCTGAGAGAGAGAGAATACAGTAGGTCGTACTAAAGTGGCAAAGTGATGCTGCACTGATTGGTCAAAGTAAGGAAAGAGGCGGAGTCTTAACTTCCTAGTGTTGGTATAGGGGGATTGTTATAGGTGAGTAAAGATAAACTAAGTATTATAATATTATTTTAATTATTATTATTACTTTTTTTTTGAGAATACTGTACACACACTCTCTCACACACACACACACACACACACACACACACACACACACACACACACACACACACACACATACTGGTTTTGGTGGTTTACAAGGTCATTTCCAAATTCCGGTACTGGACATGGTTTAAAAGGACACATATTTCTTTCAATCTTTGCAACATGATAAATATTTAAAAAAATAGTATAAGCTTAAGATATGATACATCCAATTTAAAATTTCAATTCTGTGCATTTTCTTTCATGATATGATGTATCTGACCTTTTGGTGGTTTACAGAGACATATCTGTAACGCTGATTATAAGGTCAGACATGGTTTAAAAGGACAGTACATTTTACACTACACATACCTGGTAATAATCTGTTTTAGCAGACCAACCATGAATAACAAGGACAGCCTGAACACCACACACATACCTGGTAATAATCTGTTTTAGAAGAACAACCATGAATAACAAGGACAGCCTGAACACCACACACACACCTGACAAGACTCAATAGGAGGAACCACCCATTGGGCTATATCTACCCACCACAAAAGCCCAAATAAGACATCGAGACCTGCCTTGCATTTCAAGCTGTGCTGCTGTGTATAGAGAAACAAGATCCATAGGCCTGAACAATAAGATTGTAAAGAAAAATAAAGAAGATTCTTTTAGTTTATTTTTGGGGTAGTAGTGTTGCCTACTACCGAAAGGTGGAGGGTTAGTTTAGCAGTGATTGTGGGGAGACCACAAACGTTCAATAACAGAAGAGCCATTTTCTGGAAATGGAGACATTAAATCAATAAGAGGGTCTGGAGTACAACAGAGCACAATAATATGAACATTGTGAATAGTAGCAGCAATTGAAATTAATATGATGTTCAGCTAAATCAGACCTGAACTTTCCCGATTCTTATTTAAAGACCAGTAGATGTGGGAGAAAACAAAAGTGCTGCAGGAGTGGATATGTTCTGAGATGCAGTGTCTAAACAACAACAAAAAAGTGTGATGTGCTGTACTTGCTCAGTGGACAATTGCAGGTGACTCTCTTGTCTTGCTCCCAGAGCTGCCAGTGTAAAAAACAAAAAGTTACCAGCCAAAGTGTTCAGTGACAAGTTACAATTTGCAAAGAAAATCAGGCCCATTTGATTTCAGAATATTAAATACCTAGAGCCCTGACAAATTATCTTGAATGAAAGGAAGCAAACCATCAATACAATGAACAAAGTCCAGATTTGCTCAGCACTGCCACCAAAACTAAATGCACTAAAGTATTTATGACCCTGATCAGAAGCCAAGCTGGCCAGTGGTCACTTTGGAGCACTTATAAAGTGCAAGCAGACATTTTGTCTGCTTGCATATTATAGACTCATATATACACAAATTTCTATTAAAAAGTTGTGGTCCTGTGCAATAAATAAATAAAGGAGCTCAATGATAATTTAATAACTGTATTTAATTGAAAAGACATCAAGATATCCAACTTCAAACTCTCTAGTTTGTATGGGCTATTAGGTTTCTTTTATATTTGGCATTCTAGTTCAATTAAGTTAAAAAGTTTCATTGTTAAAATGTTTGTTGAAAACAGATAAACTTCACAAATAAGAAAACAGTAACTGACTAAAAATTACTGAAATTCATGCTGTGAGTAGATCAGATATAGCAATGCTGCTAGATTTTAAAACACCTCAAATTTCAGTCTAGTAGTGACTGTCAACCAACCAAAACTTTCCAGCCAACAGCGTCCTGTACAGTAGCAGAGGAGCTATAAATTCTCTGACTTCTACAAAATGGATCAACAACAAAGGATTGTTTAACAGAGTGGATACAGTGTGTAAAAAAACTAGCAGCACTGTTGTGTCTAATCCACTCACACCAGCACAACACACAATAACACACCACGTCAGCCGCTCCACCAATCGGGTACTTGCCCTATGGTCGTACTGTGGGAGTCCTGACCAATGAACAACAGGGCATAAAAGTATACAGTGACACAGGCAGTAACTGTACAACTATGCAGTGCTAATATACAGTACATGGATCTGATCTACATATATGGTAAAATTAACTATTAATTAGAAACAAGAACGTGTTTTTAAATGTTAAGGCTTATCTGTGTATCTAGAAATATATGGGAAAGTTTCTCAGACCGGGATTAAGCCTAGTCTTAGACTGTATTTTCAAGTCAATGGGAAAACTCCATTTAAAATGTAGTGTAAATTAGTCACTTGTGAAAATTAGTGAAATGTCCGTTCAATAAAGCCCTAACATGGGACCATTGTTGACTGTTGTTGACAGGACAGAGGCAAAAACATCTAATATTTTTTTACTGATCCACATCAGTCTTCATTGTCATGTCTCCTAAGGGATATACCCCTATTTCTCACAAAGTCTCGGATATTTTGAACTGTTCTGGCTGCTAATACCGGATGCTCTGCCATTTTGCATTTTTCACAGTCCTCTTTGGAGGCAGTACGTCCATCCATGATGTGACCCTTTAGGTGTCTAAAGACAGCTTTAGTCTCATCCTGGGACCATGGCCTCTTCACAACAGACCTCGTCTTCTTCGCAAGAATGCTGGATGAAACACTGGGTATACCTTGCAGAAACAAAAACAGATTTGGAACAAACTCATTGACAATATAAGCACAGCATTAGTTACGAAAAAGTATATTAAACATGAAATTCTGCCAAGTTATAGTAAAAAAGAACAGATTATATTCAAATTAAAGTCTGTTCATGTTTATCATTCATTTCCAAAATATAACAGCAATATGTATAGAGAAAATTCTATCAAGTATGCTATTCACTGAGGAAAAAACAACAATCAAAGCCCATTGACTCCACGCATCTAGTGTTAGTATAGGTTGCTATGCGTGTGCATTGAGTGTCCTACATTGTACTAGCATATGCTAAAGCTAGCGTTAGAATAGCTGGCTAAAACAGCACTGAAAGTGAATGAATGCACTGCGCCAGAGTAAAACGCTCAGACACCACCAGCATCTCAGTCTACTACCCTGGATTTAATTACCGGACGAGGATCAGCTTCACTCGTGTGGAGCTCGGTTTGGACTCGAAAAGCCGGACATTATTCTAAACACGGTGACATGTAAACTCTGTAAAAACTGCTTGACATTAAAGATAGCTCGACAACTAACTTAACCTGTTCCATCATCTCCGTACAAACCATCAGACAGAGTATGAGTAATATGAAAAGCTTCTGGATCCCACTGTCCAAGACGAACCTAAACCACCTAGGTAAGGTATCCAAAACACGAACTCAGCAAACTTCAGAGTCACTCTATAAAAAAAGTGCCTACGACAAAAAAGGCAGCAGATGGCAAGAGAGAACAAATGCAGTTAAGTACAAATGAAAATGTATAAGAGATTACTTGTCTTCTAAATATAAGGCAGCTAAATAAATAGAAATATTTTATTACGATTAAGTTTATTACGATTTAAATAGCCATGTTCTCTATTTCAGTTATGAAGAGTACTTATCTTGGACACGTGTTCATTTTAAAGTGTGTTTAAAATGTTCTTTGATTTGTTGTAAATTTTTGCGAAGAAAATCAGGTAGGCCACATGCCTTGCACATTCTTGAAATGATCTGTATACTGATCTGTACACTGTTAATAAGTAAATAAATTGCCTTAAAATTGTTTTGTGCGCGCGCATAGAGACATATTTAACTCCTGACAAGAAATCATTGTGCTGTTTTAAAATCTCTCAAGATCTTGTGCCATCTATATATATCTATATATATCTATATATATCTATATCTATATATATATATATATATATATATATATACATACAGGGGTTGGACAATGAAACTGAAACACCTGGTTTTAGATTGACCCTGTGGAGCTCCCGACGGACAGTTCTGGTACCCTGGATACCGTGGCTCTTGATACATCACAAAGACTTGCTGTCTTGGTGCACGTTTTGCTGGAGCATCTGTGACCAACAATTTGTCCTCTTTTGAACTCTGGTATGTCTCCCATAATGTTGTGTGCATTGCAATATTTAGAGCAGAACTGTGCTCTTACCCTGCTAATTGAACCTTCACACTGCTCTTACTGGTGCAATAATGTGCAATTAATGAAGATTGGCCACCAGGCTGCTCCAATTTAGCCATGAAACCTCCCACACTAAAATGACAGGTGTTTCAGTTTCCTCTATGTATGTATGTATGTATGTGTGTATATATATTTTCTGATTTCTGCCCTAAACGTTTCTGTTATCTTGACCCGCAAGTTGCGTGGCGCAGCGATATGAATGACGTGCGGAGCTGCGGAGAAGTTCGCGTGTAGCATGGCCACAGACCAGCGCTACGTAATTATAATACCATACAAGTACATTACATTTATCACCTGTGCAACATCACAAAGATCACGGTTTGCTTTGTTACTTTGCTGTATTGTGATTATTATCATTCAAAGCGTCATAGACCGTTTTCCTGAAAGCGGTGGGAATTCGGCTCGGGCAGACAGTCTAATCACATGTGAAGCCTAGTGATAGGTAGGTACTCATTGCTGGATCTTCCTTGTTTGGATTTATGCTGCTTTTCTCGGTTCTTTAGGTTAGAGATTCAGTGGCTGCTTCACCTGAAGCTTCAGGGTATTTTGCTGTTAAAGACTCATTTATCTATGATGTGTAAAACACATAGCACAGGACAACCCCTCCCCTCAGACTCTCGCTAATAACACAGTACCTCCTGTGACTGAACTACACCAAACCAATCAACCAGCTCCAACTAAACATGCTTTATTTTACAAATAAATTAACTGTTTATCAACTTCGCATCTTACATTACATTTGCTGAACTATTTTTTTATTTAAAATAATTTTTACTTTGTAAAATAGAAATAGAAAATATTTTGCCCTATGGCCCCCTTTTAGATATTTTAGGCACTTTTTCATGGTAATGCTTACATCATTTGTAATGTAGCATCTGCACTTAAAACAGAGTACATGTACAGTGTGGTGTGTATGTGTGTGTGTCATAAAATCCGAGGTGAGCGACGCCCGCTCCGACCGGTGTTCTGTCCTGCTTCCCTAGTGTATATTTAAGGTCTCGGTAAAACGCATAATCCACCAGAGATCAGATTTAAACCTGTAATAACTTACACAAGACAGCTAACGTTAACTAGCTAATGTAAACACAGCAGTAGCTCTTTGGCTGAGATACGGTGTCTGCTCTGGGGCTGCTAGTTCAGCTCTACCTCTGGGTGTTTCTCGAGCCAAGGAGGGCGGGGCTATGAACGGCCATCTACGTAGTCAGCCCCTGTGCATCAAAACAGATTGTTTTTCTGAGGGGTTTCTTTCCTTAGCTACTGCCGACAGTGTGGGCTGCAGAACAGTTTAATGTGCAATTGTACACATACAACTCTGAGAGACCTACTGTATTCCACAAAGAACAAGAAAACTTGGATTTTATCGGAAGGGGACCTTTAATACACCAGTACACCTCACGTAACTGATTCATACAGCAGTACCCCTCACAGAACTGATTCATACAGCAGTACACCTCACAGAACTGATTCATACAGCAGTACACCTTTACTTATCTATCTACTAATGTGAGTTTGGTAACAGATCAATACTGTACTCTGTCCAGACTGTGTGAGATGTAAAGATAAATACATGGTATGTGAGGACAAGGTGGTTAGGAAGGACCACTACTAATGTGAGTTTGGTAACAGATCAATACTGTACTCTGTCCAGACTGTGTGAGATGTAAAGATAAATACATGGTATGTGAGGACAGGGTGGTTAGGAAGGACCACTACTAATGTGAGTTTGGTAACAGATCAATACTGTACTCTGTCCAGACTGTGTGAGATGTAAAGATAAATACATGGTATGTGAGGACAAGGTGGTTAGGAAGGACCACTACTAATGTGAGTTTGGTAACAGATCAATACTGTACTCTGTCCAGACTGTGTGAGATGTAAAGATAAATACATGGTATGTGAGGACAAGGTGGTTAGGAAGGACCACTACTAATGTGAGTTTGGTAACAGATCAATACTGTACTCTGTCCAGACTGTGTGAGATGTAAAGATAAATACATGGTATGTGAGGACAGGGTGCTTAGGAAGGACCACTATTTCGAGTTTGGTCACAGCATCCACTTAAAAAAAACACTTGGCAACATAATATCAACCAGCTAACAGTCACCTAACAACCACATTGGATACCACAGTCACTGCTTAGCAACATCGTAGCAACCAACCAGAAAACTGCATCAACCACCTTGCAATGCCCTAGAAAACTGCAGTACATTAGCAACCACAGCTAGAAGCTTAATGTCAAAGACACAGAGCTTACTTAGGGCGAGACTGACTTAGGGCGAGACTGACTTAGGACGAGACTGACTTAGGGCGAGACTGACTTAGGGCGAGACTGACTTAGGGAGAGACTTAGGGTGAGACTTAGGGTGAGACTTAGGGTGAGACTTAGGGCGAGACTGACTTAGGGCGAGATTGACTTAGGGCGAGATTGACTTAGGGCGAGACTGACTTAGGGCGAGACTGACTTAGTGAGAGACTTAGGGAGAGACTTAGGGAGAGACTGACTTAGTGAGAGACTTAGGGAGAGACTGACTTAGTGAGAGACTTAGGGAGAGACTAACTTAGGGCGAGACTGACTTAGTGAGAGACTTAGGGAGAGACTTAGGGCGAGACTGACTTAGGGCGAGACTTAGGGAGAGACTTAGGGCGAGACTGACTTAGGGCGAGACTTAGGGTGAGACTTAGGGTGAGACTGACTTAGGGCGAGACTGACTTAGTGAGAGACTTAGGGAGAGACTGACTTAGGGAGAGACTTAGGGAGAGACTTAGGGGAGACTGACTTAGGGCGAGACTGACTTAGTGAGAGACTTAGGGAGAGACTTAGGGCGAGACTGACTTAGGGCGAGACTGCCTTAGGGAGAGACTTAGGGTGAGACTTAGGTAGAGACTGACTTAGTGAGAGACTTAGGGAGAGACTGACTTAGGGAGAGACTTAGGGCGAGACTGACTTAGGGAGAGACTTAGGGGAGACTGACTTAGGGCGAGACTGACTTAGTGAGAGACTTAGGGAGAGACTTAGGGCGAGACTGACTTAGGGCGAGACTGACTTAGGGAGAGACTTAGGGTGAGACTTAGGTAGAGACTGACTTAGTGAGAGACTTAGAGAGAGACTGACTTAGGGAGAGACTTAGGGCGAGACTGACTTAGGGCAAGACTGACTTAGGGCGAGACTTAGGGAGAGACTGACTTATGGAGAGACTTAGGGTGAGACTTAGGAAGAGACTTAGGACGTGACTGACTTAGGGCGACACTGACTTAGGGCGAGACTGACTTAGGGCGAGACTGACTTAGGACGAGACTGACTTAGGGCGAGACTGACTTAGGGCGAGACTGACTTAGGGAGAGACTTAGGGTGAGACTTAGGGTGAGACTTAGGGCGAGACTGACTTAGGGCGAGACTGACTTAGGGAGAGACTTAGGGTGAGACTTAGGGTGAGACTTAGGGCGAGACTGACTTAGGGCGAGATTGACTTAGGGCGAGATTGACTTAGGGCGAGACTGACTTAGGGCGAGACTGACTTAGTGAGAGACTTAGGGAGAGACTTAGGGAGAGACTGACTTAGTGAGAGACTTAGGGAGAGACTGACTTAGTGAGAGACTTAGGGAGAGACTAACTTAGGGCGAGACTGACTTAGTGAGAGACTTAGGGAGAGACTTAGGGCGAGACTGACTTAGGGCGAGACTTAGGGAGAGACTTAGGGCGAGACTGACTTAGGGCGAGACTTAGGGTGAGACTTAGGGTGAGACTGACTTAGGGCGAGACTGACTTAGTGAGAGACTTAGGGAGAGACTGACTTAGGGAGAGACTTAGGGAGAGACTTAGGGGAGACTGACTTAGGGCGAGACTGACTTAGTGAGAGACTTAGGGAGAGACTTAGGGCGAGACTGACTTAGGGCGAGACTGCCTTAGGGAGAGACTTAGGGTGAGACTTAGGTAGAGACTGACTTAGTGAGAGACTTAGGGAGAGACTGACTTAGGGAGAGACTTAGGGCGAGACTGACTTAGGGAGAGACTTAGGGGAGACTGACTTAGGGCGAGACTGACTTAGTGAGAGACTTAGGGAGAGACTTAGGGCGAGACTGACTTAGGGCGAGACTGACTTAGGGAGAGACTTAGGGTGAGACTTAGGTAGAGACTGACTTAGTGAGAGACTTAGAGAGAGACTGACTTAGGGAGAGACTTAGGGCGAGACTGACTTAGGGCAAGACTGACTTAGGGCGAGACTTAGGGAGAGACTGACTTATGGAGAGACTTAGGGTGAGACTTAGGAAGAGACTTAGGACGTGACTGACTTAGGGCGACACTGACTTAGGGCGAGACTGACTTAGGGCGAGACTGACTTAGGGCGAGACTGACTTAGGGAGAGACTTAGGGTGAGACTTAGGTAGAGACTGACTTAGTGAGAGACTTAGGGAGAGACTGACTTAGGGAGAGACTTAGGGCGAGACTGACTTAGGGCAAGACTGACTTAGGGCGAGACTTAGGGAGAGACTGACTTATGGAGAGACTTAGGGTGAGACTTAGGAAGAGACTTAGGACGTGACTGACTTAGGGTGAGACTGACTTAGGGCGAGACTTACTTAGTGAGAGACTTAGGGAGAGACTTAGAAAGAGACTTAGGGAGAGACTTAGGGAGAGACTGACTTAGGGCGAGACTGACTTAGTGAGAGACTCAGGGAGAGACTTAGGGCGAGACTGACTTAGGGCGAGATTTAGGGAGAGACTTAGGGTGAGACTTAGGGTGAGACTTAGGAAGAGACTTAGGGCAAGACTGACTTAGGGCGAGACTGACCTAGGGCGAGACTGACTTAGGGCGAGACTTGGGGAGAGACTGACTTAGGGAGAGACTTAGGGTGAGACTTAGGAAGAGACTTAGGACGTGACTGACTTAGGGCGAGACTGACTTAGGGCGAGACTTAGGGTGAGACTTAGGGAGAGACTTAGGGCAAGACTGACTAAGGACGTGACAGACTTAGGGCGAGACTGACTTAGGGAGAGACTTAGGGAGAGACTTAGGGAGAGACTGACTTAGGGCGAGAGTGACTTAGGGAGAGACTTAGGGCGAGACTGACTTAGGGCGAGACTTAGGGAGAGACTTAGGGTGAGACTTAGGAAGAGACTTAGGGCGAGACTGACTTAGGGCGAGACTGACTTAGGGCGAGACTGACTTAGGGAGAGACTGACTTAGGGAGAGACTTAGGGTGAGACTTAGGGTGAGACTTAGGGCGAGACTGACTTAGGGCGAGATTGACTTAGGGCGAGATTGACTTAGGGCGAGACTGACTTAGGGCGAGACTGACTTAGTGAGAGACTTAGGGAGAGACTGACTTAGTGAGAGACTTAGGGAGAGACTGACTTAGTGAGAGACTTAGGGAGAGACTAACTTAGGGCGAGACTGACTTAGTGAGAGACTTAGGGAGAGACTTAGGGCGAGACTGACTTAGGGCGAGACTTAGGGAGAGACTGACTTAGGGAGAGACTTAGGGCGAGACTGACTTAGGGAGAGACTTAGGGGAGACTGACTTAGGGCGAGACTGACTTAGTGAGAGACTTAGGGAGAGACTTAGGGCGAGACTGACTTAGGGCGAGACTGACTTAGGGAGAGACTTAGGGTGAGACTTAGGTAGAGACTGACTTAGTGAGAGACTTAGGGAGAGACTGACTTAGGGAGAGACTTAGGGCGAGACTGACTTAGGGCGAGACTTAGGGAGAGACTGACTTATGGAGAGACTTAGGGTGAGACTTAGGAAGAGACTTAGGACGTGACTGACTTAGGGCGAGACTGACTTAGGGCGAGACTGACTTAGGGAGAGACTGACTTAGGGAGAGACTGACTTAGGGAGAGACTTAGGGTGAGACTTAGGTAGAGACTGACTTAGTGAGAGACTTAGGGAGAGACTGACTTAGGGAGAGACTTAGGGCGAGACTGACTTAGGGCAAGACTGACTTAGGGCGAGACTTAGGGAGAGACTGACTTATGGAGAGACTTAGGGTGAGACTTAGGAAGAGACTTAGGACGTGACTGACTTACGGTGAGACTGACTTAGGGCGAGACTGACTTAGTGAGAGACTTAGGGAGAGACTTAGAAAGAGACTTAGGGAGAGACTGACTTAGGGCGAGACTGACTTAGTGAGAGACTCAGGGAGAGACTTAGGGCGAGACTGACTTAGTGAGAGACTTAGGGAGAGACTTAGGGTGAGACTGACTAAGGGCCAGACTTAGGGAGAGACTTAGGGTGAGACTTAGGGAGAGACTTAGGGTGAGACTTAGGAAGAGACTTAGGGCAAGACTGACTTAGGGCGAGACTGACCTAGGGCGAGACTGACTTAGGGCGAGACTTGGGGAGAGACTGACTTAGGGAGAGACTTAGGGTGAGACTTAGGAAGAGACTTAGGACGTGACTGACTTAGGGCGAGACTGACTTAGGGCGAGACTTAGGGTGAGACTTAGGGAGAGACTTAGGGAGAGACTTAGGGCAAGACTGACTTAGGGCGAGACTGACCTAGGGCGAGACTGACTTAGGGCGAGACTTGGGGAGAGACTGACTTAGGGAGAGACTTAGGGTGAGACTTAGGAAGAGACTTAGGACGTGACTGACTTAGGGCGAGACTGACTTAGGGCGAGACTTAGGGTGAGACTTAGGGAGAGACTTAGGGCAAGACTGACTAAGGACGTGACAGACTTAGGGCGAGACTGACTTAGGGAGAGACTTAGGGAGAGACTTAGGGAGAGACTGACTTAGGGCGAGAGTGACTTAGGGAGAGACTTAGGGCGAGACTGACTTAGGGTGAGACTTAGGAAGAGACTTAGGAAGAGACTGACTTAGGGCGAGACTGACTTAGGGCGAGACTGACTTAGGGCGAGACTGACTTAGGGAGAGACTTAGGGTGAGACTTAGGGTGAGACTTAGGGCGAGACTGACTTAGGGCGAGATTGACTTAGGGCGAGATTGACTTAGGGCGAGATTGACTTAGGGCGAGACTGACTTAGGGCGAGACTGACTTAGTGAGAGACTTAGGGAGAGACTGACTTAGTGAGAGACTTAGGGAGAGACTGACTTAGTGAGAGACTTAGGGAGAGACTAACTTAGGGCGAGACTGACTTAGTGAGAGACTTAGGGAGAGACTTAGGGCGAGACTGATTTAGGGCGAGACTTAGGGAGAGACTTAGGGCGAGACTGACTTAGGGCGAGACTTAGGGTGAGACTTAGGGTGAGACTGACTTAGGGCGAGACTGACTTAGTGAGAGACTTAGGGAGAGACTGACTTAGGGAGAGACTTAGGGGAGACTGACTTAGGGCGAGACTGACTTAGTGAGAGACTTAGGGAGAGACTTAGGGCGAGACTGACTTAGGGCGAGACTGCCTTAGGGAGAGACTTAGGGTGAGACTTAGGTAGAGACTGACTTAGTGAGAGACTTAGGGAGAGACTGACTTAGGGAGAGACTTAGGGCGAGACTGACTTAGGGAGAGACTGACTTAGTGAGAGACTTAGGGAGAGACTGACTTAGGGAGAGACTTAGGGAGAGACTTAGGGGAGACTGACTTAGGGCGAGACTGACTTAGTGAGAGACTTAGGGAGAGACTTAGGGCGAGACTGACTTAGGCCGAGACTGCCTTAGGGAGAGACTTAGGGTGAGACTTAGGGAGAGACTGACTTAGGGAGAGACTTAGGGCGAGACTGACTTAGGGCAAGACTGACTTAGGGCGAGACTTAGGGAGAGACTGACTAAGGGAGAGACTTAGGGTGAGACTTAGGAAGAGACTTAGGACGTGACTGACTTGGGGCGAGACTGACTTAGGGCGAGACTGACTTAGGGCGAGTCTGACTTAGGGTGAGACTTAGGGAGAGACTTAGGGCGAGACTGACTTAGGGCGAGACCGACTTAGGGCGAGACTGACTTAGGGCGAGACTGACTTAGGGCGAGACTTAGGGAGAGACTGACTTAGGGAGAGACTTAGGGTGAGACTTAGGAAGAGACTTAGGACGTGACTGACTTAGGGTGAGACTGACTTAGGGCGAGACTGACTTAGTGAGAGACTTAGGGAGAGACTTAGGAAGAGACTTAGGGAGAGACTTAGGGAGAGACTGACTTAGGGCGAGACTGACTTAGTGAGAGACTCAGGGAGAGACTTAGGGCGAGACTGACTTAGTGAGAGACTTAGGGAGAGACTTAGGGCGAGACTGACTTAGGGCGAGACTTAGGGAGAGACTTAGGGTGAGACTTAGGAAGAGACTTAGGGCGAGACTGACTTAGGGCGAGACTGACCTAGGGCGAGACTGACTTAGGGCGAGACTTGGGGAGAGACTGACTTAGGGAGAGACTTAGGGTGAGACTTAGGAAGAGACTTAGGACGTGACTGACTTAGGGCGAGACTGACTTAGGGTAAGACTTAGGGTGAGACTTAGGGAGAGACTTAGGGCAAGACTGACTAAGGACGTGACAGACTTAGGGCGAGACTGACTTAGGGAGAGACTTAGGGAGAGACTTAGGGAGAGACTGACTTAGGGCGAGAGTGACTTAGGGAGAGACTTAGGGCGAGACTGACTTAGGGCGAGACTTAGGGAGAGACTTAGGGTGAGACTTAGGGCGAGACTGACTTAGGGCGAGACTGACTTAGGGCGAGACTGACTTAGGGAGAGACTGACTTAGGGAGAGACTTAGGGTGAGACTTAGGGAGAGACTTAGGGCAAGACTGACTTAGGACGTGACTGACTTAGGGAGAGACTGACTTAGTGAGAGACTTAGGGAGAGACTTAGGGAGAGACTGACTTAGTGAGAGACTTAGGGAGAGACTTAGGGAGAGACTGACTTAGGGCGAGACTGACTTAGTGAGAGACTTAGGGAGAGACTTAGGGCGAAACTGACTTAGGGCGAGACTTAGGGAGAGACTTAGGGCGAGACTGACTTAGGGCGAGACTGACTTAGTGAGAGACTTAGGGAGAGACTTAGGGAGAGACGTACAGTGAGATGAAAAAAGCCACAGTAAAAGCCACACTAACCTGAACAGAGTCTGAAGAATTATCCGCTGTTAAAACAGTAACAGAGAGGAAGAGTGAATGAGCGGGAGGAAAGTTAGGGAGATTAAATAACAAAACTTTCAACGTGAATGTAAAGATAAATACATGGTATGTGAGGACAGGGTGCTTAGGAAGGACCACTACTAATGTGAGTTTGGTAACAGATCAATACTGTACTCTGTCCAGACTGTGTGAGATGTAAAGATAAATACATGGTATGTGAGGACAGGGTGGTTAGGAAGGACCACTACTAATGTGAGTTTGGTAACAGAACAATACTGTACTCTGTCCAGACTGTGTGAGATGTAAAGATAAATACATGGTATGTGAGGACAGGGTGGTTAGGAAGGACCACTACTAATGTGAGTTTGGTAACAGATCAATACTGTACTCTGTCCAGACTGTGTGAGATGTAAAGATAAATACATGGTATGTGAGGACAGGGTGGTTAGGAAGGACCACTACTAATGTGAGTTTGGTAACAGATCAATACTGTACTCTGTCCAGACTGTGTGAGATGTAAAGATAAATACATGGTATGTGAGGACAGGGTGGTTAGGAAGGACCACTACTAATGTGAGTTTGGTAACAGATCAATACTGTACTCTGTCCAGACTGTGTGAGATGTAAAGATAAATACATGGTATGTGAGGACAGGGTGCTTAGGAAGGACCACTATTTCGAGTTTGGTCACAGCATCCACTTAAAAAAAACACTTGGCAACATAATATCAACCAGCTAACAGTCATCTAACAACCACATGGGATACCACAGTCACTGCTTAGCAACATCGTAGCAACCACCCAGAAAACTGCATCAACCACCTTGCAATGCCCTAGAAAACTGCAGTACATTAGCAACCACAGCTAGAAGCTTAATGTCAAAGACACAGAGCTTACTTTGGGCGAGACTGACTTAGGGCGAGACTGACTTAGGGCGAGACTGACTTAGGTCGAGACTGACTTAGGGCGAGACTGACTTAGGGCGAGACTTAGGGCGAGACTGATTTAGGGCGAGACTGATTTAGGGCGAGACTGACTTAGGGAGAGACTGACTTAGGGAGAGACTGACTTAGGGAGAGACTTAGGGTGAGACTTAGGGAGAGACTTAGGGAGAGACTTACGGTGAGACTTAGGGTGAGACTTAGGGTGAGACTTAGGGTGAGACTTAGGGAGAGACTTAGGGAGAGACTTAGGGAGAGACTTAGGACGTGACTGACTTAGGACGAGACTGACTTAGGGAGAGACTGACTTAGGGCGAGACTGACTTAGGGCGAGACTGACTTAGGGCGAGACTTAGGGAGAGACTGACTTAGGGAGAGACTTAGGGAGAGACTTAGGGTGAGACGTACAGTGAGATGAAAAAAGCCACAGTAAAAGCCACACTAACCTGAACAGAGTCTGAAGAATGGTTGGGCACCACTCTAAGCTGAGTCAGTGATCTGATCTCAGTGATATCAGTTAAACTGCTCGGTCCACACATCTCAGGATTTTCACAGCCAGCCTGGTGATTCTCCTGACCAGTAGCTACAGAATAAAACAGCAGAAACATCAATGAAGTAAAAGCAGCTTCAGTGATTTTACCATTGCTGAACATTACAGCCTGCAAACATATGATGGTGTTGCTTTCAAAGAATAGTTTTCCAATAGAGTGCATCACACAAAAAGGTTAGGCCACAAATATGTCACAAAGTTTTGTGGAATTCATAATTAGAAATAGCCTTATTGTTTAACTAACATAAAATTACTAAAACATCTTACTTTCAACAGAGACTGATGACTGTGATTCCTGGATTATCCGCTGTTAAAACAGTAACAGAGAGGAAGAGTGAATGAGCGGGAGGAAAGTTAGGGAGATTAAATAACAAAACTTTCAACGTGAATGTAGAGATAAATACATGGTATGTGAGGACAGGGTGCTTAGGAAGGACCACTACTAATGTGAGTTTGGTAACAGATCAATACTGTACTCTGTCCAGACTGTGTGAGAAATAAAGATAAATACATGGTATGTGAGGACAAGGTGGTTAGGAAGGACCACTACTAATGTGAGTTTGGTAACAGATCAATACTGTACTCTGTCCAGACTGTGTGAGATGTAAAGATAAATACATGGTATGTGAGGACAGGGTGGTTAGGAAGGACCACTACTAATGTGAGTTTGGTAACAGATCAATACTGTACTCTGTCCAGACTGTGTGAGATGTAAAGATAAATACATGGTATGTGAGGACAGGGTGCTTAGGAAGGACCACTATTTCGAGTTTGGTCACAGCATCCACTTAAAAAAAAACACTTGGCAACATAATATCAACCAGCTAACAGTCACCTAACAACCACATGGGATACCACAGTCACTGCTTAGCAACATCGTAGCAACCACCCAGAAAACTGCATCAACCACCTTGCAATGCCCTAGAAAACTGCAGTACATTAGCAACCACAGCTAGAAGCTTAATGTCAAAGACACAGAGCTTACTTTGGGTGAGACTGACTAGGGCGAGACTGACTTAGGGCTAGACTGACTTAGGTCGAGACTGACTTAGGGCTAGACTGACTTAGGGCGGGAGAGACTTAGGGTGAGACTTAGGGTGAGACTTAGGGAGAGACTTAGGGAGAGACTTAGGGAGAGACTTAGGGAGAGACTTAGGGAGAGACTGACTTAGGGAGAGACTGACTTAGGGAGAGACTTAGGGAGAGACTTAGGGAGAGACTTAGGGAGAGACTTAGGGAGAGACTTAGGACGTGACTGACTTAGGGAGAGACTGACTTAGGGAGAGACTTAGGACGTGACTGACTTAGGGAGAGACTGACTTAGGGAGAGACTGACTTAGGGAGAGACTGACTTAGGGCGAGACTTAGGGAGAGACTTAGGGAGAGACTTAGGGAGAGACTTAGGGAGAGACTTAGGGTGAGACGTACAGTGAGATGAAAAAAGCCACAGTAAAAGCCACACTAACCTGAACAGAGTCTGAAGAATGGTTGGGCACCACTCTAAGCTGAGTCAGTGATCTGATCTCAGTGATATCAGTTAAACTGCTCGGTCCACACATCTCAGGATTTTCACAGCCAGCCTGGTGATTCTCCTGACCAGTAGCTACAGAATAAAACAGCAGAAACATCAATGAAGTAAAAGCAGCTTCAGTGATTTTACCATTGCTGAACATTACAGCCTGCAAACATATGATGGTGTTGCTTTCCAAGAATAGTTTTCCAATAGAGTGCATCACACAAAAAGGTTAGGCCACAAATATGTCACAAAGTTTTGTGGAATTCATAATTAGAAATAGCCTTATTGTTTAACTAACATAAAATTACTAAAACATCTTACTTTCAACAGAGACTGATGACTGTGATTCCTGGATTATCCGCTGTTAAAACAGTAACAGAGAGGAAGAGTGAATGAGCGGGAGGAAAGTTAGGGAGATTAAATAACAAAACTTTCAACGTGAATGTAAAGATAAATACATGGTATGTGAGGACAGGGTGCTTAGGAAGGACCACTACTAATTTGAGTTTGGTAACAGATCAATACTGTACTCTGTCCAGACTGTGTGAGATGTAAAGATAAATACATGGTATGTGAGGACAGGGTGGTTAGGAAGGACCACTACTAATGTGAGTTTGGTAACAGATCAATACTGTACTCTGTCCAGACTGTGTGAGATGTAAAGATAAATACATGGTATGTGAGGACAGGGTGCTTAGGAAGGACCACTACTAATGTGAGTTTGGTAACAGATCAATACTGTACTCTGTCCAGACTGTGTGAGATGTAAAGATAAATACATGGTATGTGAGGACAGGGTGCTTAGGAAGGACCACTACTAATGTGAGTTTGGTAACAGATCAATACTGTACTCTGTCCAGACTGTGTGAGATGTAAAGATAAATACATGGTATGTGAGGACAGGGTGGTTAGGAAGGACCACTACTAATGTGAGTTTGGTAACAGATCAATACTGTACTCTGTCCAGACTGTGTGAGATGTAAAGATAAATACATGGTATGTGAGGACAGGGTGGTTAGGAAGGACCACTACTAATGTGAGTTTGGTAACAGATCAATACTGTACTCTGTCCAGACTGTGTGAGATGTAAAGATAAATACATGGTATGTGAGGACAGGGTGCTTAGGAAGGACCACTATTTCGAGTTTGGTCACAGCATCCACTTAAAAAAAACACTTGGCAACATAATATCAACCAGCTAACAGTCACCTAACAACCACATTGGATATCACAGTCACTGCTTAGCAACATCGTAGCAACCAACCAGAAAACTGCATCAACCACCTTGCAATGCCCTAGAAAACTGCAGTACATTAGCAACCACAGCTAGAAGCTTAATGTCAAAGACACAGAGCTTACTTATGGCGAGACTGACTTAGGACGAGACTGACTTAGGGCGAGACTGACTTAGGGCGAGACTGACTTAGGGCGAGACTGACTTAGGGCGAGACTGACTTAGGGAGAGACTTAGGGTGAGACTTAGGGTGAGACTTAGGGTGAGACTTAGGATGAGACTTAGGGCGAGACTGACTTAGGGCGAGACTGACTTAGGGCGAGACTGACTTAGGGCGAGACTGACTTAGGGCGAGATTGACTTAGGGCGAGACTGACTTAGGGAGAGACTGACTTAGTGAGAGACTTAGGGAGAGACTGACTTAGGGCGAGACTGACTTAGGGAGAGACTTAGGGCGAGACTGACTTAGGGCGAGACTTAGGGAGAGACTTAGGGCGAGACTGACTTAGGGCGAGACTTAGGGTGAGACTTAGGGTGAGACTGACTTAGGGCGAGACTGACTTAGTGAGAGACTTAGGGAGAGACTGACTTAGGGAGAGACTTAGGGGAGACTGACTTAGGGCGAGACTGACTTAGTGAGAGACTTAGGGAGAGACTTAGGGCGAGACTGACTTAGGGCGAGACTGACTTAGGGAGAGACTTAGGGTGAGACTTAGGTAGAGACTGACTTAGTGAGAGACTTAGGGAGAGACTGACTTAGGGAGAGACTTAGGGCGAGACTGACTTAGGGCAAGACTGACTTAGGGTGAGACTTAGGGAGAGACTGACTTAGGGAGAGACTGACTTAGGGAGAGACTTAGGGTGAGACTTAGGAAGAGACTTAGGACGTGACTGACTTAGGGCGAGACTGACTTAGGGCGAGACTGACTTAGGGCGAGACTGACTTAGGGTGAGACTTAGGGTGAGACTTAGGGCGAGACTGACTTAGGGCGAGACTGACTTAGGGCGAGACTGACTTAGGGCGAGATTGACTTAGGGCGAGATTGACTTAGGGAGAGACTGACTTAGTGAGAGACTGACTTAGTGAGAGACTTAGGGAGAGACTGACTTAGGGCGAGACTGACTTAGGGAGAGACATAGGGCGAGACTGACTTAGGGCGAGACTGACTTAGGGCGAGACTGACTTAGGGCGAGACTGACTTAGGGAGAGACTGACTTAGGGAGAGACTTAGGGCGAGACTGACTTAGGGCGAGACTTAGGGTGAGACTTAGGGTGAGACTGACTTAGGGCGAGACTGACTTAGTGAGAGACTTAGGGAGAGACTTAGGGGAGACTGACTTAGGGCGAGACTGACTTAGTGAGAGACTTAGGGAGAGACTTAGGGCGAGACTGACTTAGGGCGAGACTGACTTAGGGAGAGACTTAGGGTGAGACTTAGGTAGAGACTGACTTAGTGAGAGACTTAGGGAGAGACTGACTTAGGGAGAGACTTAGGGCGAGACTGACTTAGGGCAAGACTGACTTAGGGCGAGACTTAGGGAGAGACTGACTTAGGGAGAGACTTAGGGTGAGACTTAGAAAGAGACTTAGGACGTGACTGACTTAGGGCGAGACTGACTTAGGGCGAGACTGACTTAGGGCGAGATTGACTTAGGGCGAGACTGACTTAGGGAGAGACTGACTTAGGGAGAGACTTAGGGCGAGACTGACTTAGGGCGAGACTTAGGGTGAGACTTAGGGTGAGACTGACTTAGGGCGAGACTGACTTAGTGAGAGACTTAGGGAGAGACTTAGGGGAGACTGACTTAGGGCGAGACTGACTTAGTGAGAGACTTAGGGAGAGACTTAGGGCGAGACTGACTTAGGGCGAGACTGACTTAGTGAGAGACTTAGGGTGAGACTTAGGTAGAGACTGACTTAGTGAGAGACTTAGGGAGAGACTGACTTAGGGAGAGACTTAGGGCGAGACTGACTTAGGGCAAGACTGACTTAGGGCGAGACTTAGGGAGAGACTGACTTAGGGAGAGACTTAGGGTGAGACTTAGAAAGAGACTTAGGACGTGACTGACTTAGGGCGAGACTGACTTAGGGCGAGACTGACTTAGGGCGAGTCTGACTTAGGGTGAGACTTAGGGAGAGACTTAGGGCGAGACTGACTTAGGGCGAGACTGACTTAGGGCGAGACTGACTTAGGGCGAGACTTAGGGAGAGACTGACTTAGGGAGAGACTTAGGGTGAGACTTAGGAAGAGACTTAGGACGTGACTGACTTAGGGTGAGACTGACTTAGGGCGAGACTGACTTAGTGAGAGACTTAGGGAGAGACTTAGGGAGAGACTTAGGGAGAGACTGACTTAGGGCGAGACTGACTTAGGGCGAGACTGACTTAGTGAGAGACTCAGGGAGAGACTTAGGGCGAGACTGACTTAGTGAGAGACTTAGGGAGAGACTTAGGGCGAGACTGACTTAGGGCGAGACTTAGGGAGAGACTTAGGGTGAGACTTAGGAAGAGACTTAGGGCGAGACTGACTTAGGGCGAGACTTAGGGAGAGACTTAGGGCGAGACTGACTTAGGGCGAGACTTAGGGTGAGACTTAGGGTGAGACTGACTTAGGGCGAGACTGACTTAGTGAGAGACTTAGGGAGAGACTGACTTAGGGAGAGACTTAGGGGAGACTGACTTAGGGCGAGACTGACTTAGTGAGAGACTTAGGGAGAGACTTAGGGCGAGACTGACTTAGGGCGAGACTGACTTAGGGAGAGACTTAGGGTGAGACTTAGGTAGAGACTGACTTAGTGAGAGACTTAGGGAGAGACTGACTTAGGGAGAGACTTAGGGCGAGACTGACTTAGGGCAAGACTGACTTAGGGCGAGACTTAGGGAGAGACTGACTTAGGGAGAGACTTAGGGTGAGACTTAGGAAGAGACTTAGGACGTGACTGACTTAGGGCGAGACTGACTTAGGGCGAGACTGACTTAGGGCGAGACTGACTTAGGGTGAGACTTAGGGTGAGACTTAGGGCGAGACTGACTTAGGGCGAGACTGACTTAGGGCGAGACTGACTTAGGGCGAGATTGACTTAGGGCGAGATTGACTTAGGGAGAGACTGACTTAGTGAGAGACTTAGGGAGAGACTGACTTAGGGCGAGACTGACTTAGGGAGAGACTTAGGGCGAGACTGACTTAGGGCGAGACTGACTTAGGGCGAGATTGACTTAGGGCGAGACTGACTTAGGGCGAGACTTAGGGCGAGACTGACTTAGGGCGAGACTTAGGGTGAGACTTAGGGTGAGACTGACTTAGGGTGAGACTGACTTAGTGAGAGACTTAGGGAGAGACTGACTTAGGGAGAGACTTAGGGGAGACTGACTTAGGGCGAGACTGACTTAGTGAGAGACTTAGGGAGAGACTTAGGGCGAGACTGACTTAGGGCGAGACTGACTTAGGGAGAGACTTAGGGTGAGACTTAGGTAGAGACTGACTTAGTGAGAGACTTAGGGAGAGACTGACTTAGGGAGAGACTTAGGGCGAGACTGACTTAGGGCAAGACTGACTTAGGGCGAGACTTAGGGAGAGACTGACTTAGGGAGAGACTTAGGGTGAGACTTAGAAAGAGACTTAGGACGTGACTGACTTAGGGCGAGACTGACTTAGGGCGAGACTGACTTAGGGCGAGTCTGGCTTAGGGTGAGACTTAGGGAGAGACTAAGGGCGAGACTGACTTAGGGCGAGACTGACTTAGGGCGAGACTGACTTAGGGCGAGACTTAGGGAGAGACTGACTTAGGGAGAGACTTAGGGTGAGACTTAGGGTGAGACTTAGGGTGAGACTTAGGACGTGACTGACTTAGGGTGAGACTGACTTAGGGCGAGACTGACTTAGTGAGAGACTTATGGAGAGACTTAGGGAGAGACTTAGGGAGAGACTGACTTAGGGCGAGACTGACTTAGGGCGAGACTGACTTAGTGAGAGACTCAGGGAGAGACTTAGGGCGAGACTGACTTAGTGAGAGACTTAGGGAGAGACTTAGGGCGAGACTGACTTAGGGCGAGACTGACTTAGTGAGAGACTTAGGGAGAGACTTAGGGGAGACTGACTTAGGGCGAGACTGACTTAGTGAGAGACTTAGGGAGAGACTTAGGGCGAGACTGACTTAGGGCGAGACTGACTTAGGGAGAGACTTAGGGTGAGACTTAGGTAGAGACTGACTTAGTGAGAGACTTAGGGAGAGACTGACTTAGGGAGAGACTTAGGGCGAGACTGACTTAGGGCAAGACTGACTTAGGGCGAGACTTAGGGAGAGACTGACTTAGGGAGAGACTTAGGGTGAGACTTAGAAAGAGACTTAGGACGTGACTGACTTAGGGCGAGACTGACTTAGGGCGAGACTGACTTAGGGCGAGATTGACTTAGGGCGAGACTGACTTAGGGAGAGACTGACTTAGGGAGAGACTTAGGGCGAGACTGACTTAGGGCGAGACTTAGGGTGAGACTTAGGGTGAGACTGACTTAGGGCGAGACTGACTTAGTGAGAGACTTAGGGAGAGACTTAGGGGAGACTGACTTAGGGCGAGACTGACTTAGTGAGAGACTTAGGGAGAGACTTAGGGCGAGACTGACTTAGGGCGAGACTAACTTAGTGAGAGACTTAGGGTGAGACTTAGGTAGAGACTGACTTAGTGAGAGACTTAGGGAGAGACTGACTTAGGGAGAGACTTAGGGCGAGACTGACTTAGGGCAAGACTGACTTAGGGCGAGACTTAGGGAGAGACTGACTTAGGGAGAGACTTAGGGTGAGACTTAGAAAGAGACTTAGGACGTGACTGACTTAGGGCGAGACTGACTTAGGGCGAGACTGACTTAGGGCGAGTCTGACTTAGGGTGAGACTTAGGGAGAGACTTAGGGCGAGACTGACTTAGGGCGAGACTGACTTAGGGCGAGACTGACTTAGGGCGAGACTTAGGGAGAGACTGACTTAGGGAGAGACTTAGGGTGAGACTTAGGAAGAGACTTAGGACGTGACTGACTTAGGGTGAGACTGACTTAGGGCGAGACTGACTTAGTGAGAGACTTAGGGAGAGACTTAGGGAGAGACTTAGGGAGAGACTGACTTAGGGCGAGACTGACTTAGGGCGAGACTGACTTAGTGAGAGACTCAGGGAGAGACTTAGGGCGAGACTGACTTAGTGAGAGACTTAGGGAGAGACTTAGGGCGAGACTGACTTAGGGCGAGACTTAGGGAGAGACTTAGGGTGAGACTTAGGAAGAGACTTAGGGCGAGACTGACTTAGGGCGAGACTTAGGGAGAGACTTAGGGCGAGACTGACTTAGGGCGAGACTTAGGGTGAGACTTAGGGTGAGACTGACTTAGGGCGAGACTGACTTAGTGAGAGACTTAGGGAGAGACTGACTTAGGGAGAGACTTAGGGGAGACTGACTTAGGGCGAGACTGACTTAGTGAGAGACTTAGGGAGAGACTTAGGGCGAGACTGACTTAGGGCGAGACTGACTTAGGGAGAGACTTAGGGTGAGACTTAGGTAGAGACTGACTTAGTGAGAGACTTAGGGAGAGACTGACTTAGGGAGAGACTTAGGGCGAGACTGACTTAGGGCAAGACTGACTTAGGGCGAGACTTAGGGAGAGACTGACTTAGGGAGAGACTTAGGGTGAGACTTAGGAAGAGACTTAGGACGTGACTGACTTAGGGCGAGACTGACTTAGGGCGAGACTGACTTAGGGCGAGACTGACTTAGGGTGAGACTTAGGGTGAGACTTAGGGCGAGACTGACTTAGGGCGAGACTGACTTAGGGCGAGACTGACTTAGGGCGAGATTGACTTAGGGCGAGATTGACTTAGGGAGAGACTGACTTAGTGAGAGACTTAGGGAGAGACTGACTTAGGGCGAGACTGACTTAGGGAGAGACTTAGGGCGAGACTGACTTAGGGCGAGACTGACTTAGGGCGAGATTGACTTAGGGCGAGACTGACTTAGGGCGAGACTTAGGGCGAGACTGACTTAGGGCGAGACTTAGGGTGAGACTTAGGGTGAGACTGACTTAGGGTGAGACTGACTTAGTGAGAGACTTAGGGAGAGACTGACTTAGGGAGAGACTTAGGGGAGACTGACTTAGGGCGAGACTGACTTAGTGAGAGACTTAGGGAGAGACTTAGGGCGAGACTGACTTAGGGCGAGACTGACTTAGGGAGAGACTTAGGGTGAGACTTAGGTAGAGACTGACTTAGTGAGAGACTTAGGGAGAGACTGACTTAGGGAGAGACTTAGGGCGAGACTGACTTAGGGCAAGACTGACTTAGGGCGAGACTTAGGGAGAGACTGACTTAGGGAGAGACTTAGGGTGAGACTTAGAAAGAGACTTAGGACGTGACTGACTTAGGGCGAGACTGACTTAGGGCGAGACTGACTTAGGGCGAGTCTGGCTTAGGGTGAGACTTAGGGAGAGACTAAGGGCGAGACTGACTTAGGGCGAGACTGACTTAGGGCGAGACTGACTTAGGGCGAGACTTAGGGAGAGACTGACTTAGGGAGAGACTTAGGGTGAGACTTAGGGTGAGACTTAGGGTGAGACTTAGGACGTGACTGACTTAGGGTGAGACTGACTTAGGGCGAGACTGACTTAGTGAGAGACTTATGGAGAGACTTAGGGAGAGACTTAGGGAGAGACTGACTTAGGGCGAGACTGACTTAGGGCGAGACTGACTTAGTGAGAGACTCAGGGAGAGACTTAGGGCGAGACTGACTTAGTGAGAGACTTAGGGAGAGACTTAGGGCGAGACTGACTTAGGGCGAGACTTAGGGAGAGACTTAGGGTGAGACTTAGGAAGAGACTTAGGGCGAGACTGACTTAGGGCGAGACTGACCTAGGGTGAGACTGACTTAGGGCGAGACTTGGGGAGAGACTGACTTAGGGAGAGACTTAGGGTGAGACTTAGGAAGAGACTTAGGACGTGACTGACTTAGGGCGAGACTGACTTAGGGCGAGACTTAGGGAGAGACTTAAGGAGAGACTGACTTAGGGCGAGAGTGACTTAGTGAGAGACTTAGGGAGAGACTTCGGGCGAGACTTAGGGAGAGACTTAGGGCGAGACTGACTTAGGGCGAGACTTAGGGAGAGACTTAGGGTGAGACTTAGGGCGAGACTGACTTAGGGCGAGACTGACTTAGGGCGAGACTGACTTAGGGCGAGACTGACTTAGGGAGAGACTGACTTAGGGAGAGACTTAGGGTGAGACTTAGGAAGAGACTTAGGACGTGACTGACTTAGGGCGAGACTGACTTAGGGCGAGACTTAGGGTGAGACTTAGGGAGAGACTGACTTAGTGAGAGACTTAGGGAGAGACTTAGGGAGAGACTGACTTAGTGAGAGACTTAGGGAGAGACTTATGGAGAGACTGACTTAGGGCGAGACTGACTTAGGGCGAGACTTAGGGAGAGACTTAGGGAGAGACTGACTTAGGGCGAGACTGACTTAGTGAGAGACTTAGGGAGAGACTTAGGGCGAGACTGACTTAGGGCGAGACTTAGGGCGAGACTGACTTAGGGCGAGACTGACTTAGGGCGAGACTGACTTAGTGAGAGACTTAGGGAGAGACTTAGGGAGAGACGTACAGTGAGATGAAAAAAGCCACAGTAAAAGCCACACTAACCTGAACAGAGTCAATAGTATTGATCAACAGATCAATACTGTACTCTGTCCAGACTGTGTGAGATGTAAAGATAAATACATGGTATGTGAGGACAGGGTGGTTAGGAAGGACCACTACTAATGTGAGTTTGGTAACAGATCAATACTGTACTCTGTCCAGACTGTGTGAGATGTAAAGATAAATACATGGTATGTGAGGACAGGGTGGTTAGGAAGGACCACTATTTCGAGTTTGGTCACAGCACTTACTTTGGGTGAGACTGACTTAGGGCGAGACTGACTTAGGGCTAGACTGACTTAGGGCGAGACTGACTTAGGGCGGGAGAGACTTAGGGAGAGACTTAGAAAACAAAGGTGTAACTAAACAAAAAGAGAAAATAATGATTTGATGGTTAATCAAAAAATATTTAGTGTTGAATGTTAAAAAAATCTTTAATGGATTATAGCAGGATTTGTCATGAACAGGATTTGTCTTATGTTCCATATAATAAAGCAAAGGTTCTGTAAAGGCTAAAAGAATATGATTTATTGGCCGAATAAGAATTTGAACAATATATTAATAATAAGAATAGGAGGTTTTGTAATGACATGTCATAGTAAAACAAGCAAAATATGACTATGGTTTTTCAAATTGAGCATAATTTGTCACATTAAATTTCAGCATGTGTAGGATTACTTACATTAGGTTTCTTAAAGCAGATTGCACCCAAGGCCCTGACAGATAAACCAGGTTTGACAATGAATATGTGAGTGATTAAGGTATCTTACGACTCATCTGAGCAACAGAGCTGATGAGTGCAAAAAGTTTAATGACATATAAAAATGGACTTACCTTTTGTAAATTGTCATTCCGCTGTCATTCCACTGAAAAGCTGTGTCCTGTTTTCCTAGTTCTTGCTTACATTCCACTCAGAGCATGGCCTTTCTTTGCAGTCTCTTTGATAGGAAAAAACTCTCCTCTCAAAAGCCAAGTAAGACAGGGAAAGCATTCTTGGTAGAACCACAATGTATATATTTTTTGGGTGACCAGATTGTAGTAAAGACATTGGCCACTCCGGCCACCCCTTTAAGACTCTGCTAATGTAGCTTTATGTATGAAAATTATATTGTAGAGAAAAGAGGAATGTATTACAGAGTTTTGTTCGTTTCATGGGCACCGTCGCCATTGAATCTGAGGGGAACCTGCCCCCTTCACATTTCATGAATGTTTGTTTGGACCCTCCAACCTTTAACATAAAATATACAGTCAACCAGCACTGTTTCTATCGCTTTGTGAAAGAACCCATTCCATGTGATTGATAGGAGAAAACACACACTACCATGAATCATCAGTGCAGTCAGTGCACATTCAGCTCTATACAGGAGGAGGCAAGGCGTGGTGTTCGTCTGAATAACGGACCATGTTAGATTCATTTTTATCAATGCCAAACGGGCATTAGCAGTCAAGAGTTGTGGGAAATGTGTCTTCATTTCTTGTGTTTCTTGCTTTTTGTAATTTAACCCTTTCAGTTCCGGTTCAAGCTATGTCAAGTAAGGAAGGTTTACTGGCTGTGGGATCACTAATTTATTCACAGGGCTTTATGTCACTGTTTACAGGACTCATGGTGTTGAGTATATTTAACTTCTAGATTGAAAAGCCTGCTCCACTGAAGCTCCTTAAGAAAGCACATGCGTATTTGCCGTGACAGGATGGTGACTTTAAGTTATGGAGGGTTTTTTGGCAATATTAAATAGTTATAAACATAATGAATACAGAACCAATTAATTAAATGTTACAATGTATTACTATTATTTAAAATAAAAGCCTCAATAATTAATAATACATTCTTTCAACATTATCAATCAGTGGGCAGGGCTAACTTCGGCCACAACTCCAAACACAAACCCATAACCCAACTGTACTATAATTTTATTGGGTGACTACACACTTCTTGGCATTCTAAAACTTTTGTAACAGTGGCCCCTTAAACCCAGCACAAAGTAGTCCACAGCCCACAAAAAAAGAGTATTACCCAAAAACAGCACAACAACCAATATAGCTATTTCAGGTTATAAGCACATTCAACACATTTAAAAATGGTGTCAATGGTTACTATACTGCTGATCCAATGGCTAGCTTTGTTGTTCACATTATCACATTATCATTTAGCTCAATATTTAGCTAAACACACTGTATATTTATATACATGTATAATTATGTTGCAAATGGTTATGTAATATATGTCACACATATGTCTATTTCTGTTTGTTGAAATTTTTCTATTTACGTGAAGGAATGTATTTTACAAAAAAAAAAAAAGAAAAAGAGCAAAAAACTGTTGGCCAATGGCCCCCTTGCAGTACCACTGAGGGTCCACGGCCCACAGGTTGAATAAAACTGATCTAATGGATATATAAAATTTCTAATGCTGGAGACATAGATAAGTTATTACAAAAAAGTCAGATTTATTGGTTTATTGGGTCATGTGTATGGGACATGTGTATGGATTGTAAGGACGTGTATGGTGGCTGCAATACCACTTATTGCCTCTGGGGGCAGCAAAGTGATACAATCTGATACAACAAAAGTCCGATTTTTTGGTTTATCAGGACATTCAAGGAAACTGCATCAGGGGTCTTATAGGAGTCATAAAACATCATTTGTAATCTTTAGTTTACAAGGACACAAAAATGTCTGGCTAAACCACACTGTCCTCTTAATACACTAAATTGTCAGGAAAAATGTCCTCATATACCACCCATACCAACACACACAAACACACACACACACACACACACACAAACACACACACACACACACACACACACACACACACACACACACACACATATATGTATCCCCTGTTATTTTGCGGTGTAATATGGTAATAAGGGAATTTCTGGTGTAACGTGAGAAGCTGCAGTCTGACTAATGGATCTGTCCTCACGATATCATTGTGTGGACAGTCCGTGTGTGTGTGTGTAGAGTGTGTGTGTGTGTGTGTGTGTGTAGAGTGTTTTGAGTGTATGAGCCTGCAGCTATGTATTTCTGTTCAGGATCTTCTTTCACTCTTTATTTTGGGTTTTAAAGTGTAACTCCTGTTTCAGAGTGGAGGAGGTGTGATTTCACTGGACGTGAACATTGTAAATTTAATTAACCAATAGAAATGGTCGAAACAAAAAACAAACAAACAAATGACTAGAAATTAACCAATAAAATGGTCCAAAAATACTGAGTAATGCAATTGAATCATAAATGGAATCAGACCGACAGAAATAGTCTAAACTACAGATTGAATGGATCAGTAGAATTTATAATTATAATAAAAATAATCCAATAAAAATTGGGCCAAACATAAAACAAACAAATTAATAGAAATGAACCAAAAGAAATGTCCCAAACTTCACAATAAATGAAACAATAGAAATTGCTCACACTACAAAATGAATGGATCAGTAGAACTGGACCAAAACAATGGACCAAACTACACAATTAACAGCCCCAAAATAAATGTCCCAGAATTAATAGACTAAAAGAAATGAACCAATAAAAATAAACAAATAAATAGAAATCAACCAATAGAAATGTCCTAAACTGCAGAATAAATGGATCATAATAATTGAACTAATAAAGATGCTCCAAATTATGTGATTAAATAATGAGATTGAATCATAAATGGTATCAGACCAATAAAAAGAGTCCAAACTACAGAATGAACGGAAACTACACAATAAATAGACCTGAAAAAAGAAACAAATAGAAAGAAAAGATCAATAGAATTGGATTAAACTACAGAATTTAGAGACTCATAGAAATGAACCAAAAAAAATAATCAAATGAATAGAAATGAACACATAATTAATAGAAGTGTCCTATACTACAGAATAAATAAATCAATAGAAACAGACCAAACTACAAAATTAATTAGACCGAAACAATGGAGCAAACTACAAAATGAATAGACTTAAAATAAAATTAAATTATCTCATTTACTCTGATATAATTTTACCTAAAGGACAACTCTCAATGTAAACCCAGAAGTTGTATGATCTCAAATAAATTAAGTATTTTTTTTTTACAAAAAACAAACAAACAAACAAACAAAAAAATATATAGATATTTCTAAACATTACTTGACTATTTTGAGTTAGTTGAACTGAATTTGTGAGCACATATACTGTACTATTCAAACTGAGATCTTTGAGTTGAACCAACTTATAATAACTGAGTTTAGTCTGTTTCCATTAGCAGCTTCTTTTCCATTGGCTTCTGTCACAATCTATTTGCATACTGGGCGTGTCCTCCAGTTTCTGACAGACACTCACCATCAGTGTGTAGTCATTCCCCCTAACACATGATAGCTTTTTAACCAGCTTTTTAATCTTGTAGAAAAATATATCCACATTAGTTTTAACATCAGCGCTGAAACCCGCTACAAGAACTCAAAAATCTTCAGAAATCCTGCGCTCCGCAAAACCAGCAAGCTGATTGGCTGTTTCTACTGAAAGGCGGAACTTTATCCTTGAACTGACTCCGTGATTCGCGTTATGAGATTTTCCATTCACACACGCTCAGTGTTTCCTCATTAGTAATGCAGCTGAGCTGAGTGAAACGATTCGGGGCTACTGGATAATCATTCGGGGCTAAAGCCCTGGAAGCCCAGGCCAGGCGACGCCCCTGTTCTGGACCCAAACCTGACCGTACCCTAAAATAGTTACATTCACTGTGATAAATCTCTCTCTTTTTTATGAAGTTGTTGGTCAGTGGTACAGGTATGCGTGACTGATCCTGTAATCTTCAGTTAGCACTCACGCTCACGCCCACGTCCAAACAGTGAGCTGTTCCTCTGGAATGAACTGGATATCAGCAGGAGAGGAACACTGACCGGGTCCCACCGGAACGCCTGGACCTCCGGCTCTAATCCCTCGCTTCATACCGCTCCAGTTTTCATGTGTTAATAATGCAGCTCAGGGTTTAGTGTCATCATTACAGCCCATCAACTCCAGAGCAGCAGCAGTGCATGCTGGGACTTCAAAACCTCCCGGCCACGCTTCAGACTCTCTGAGGGTTTCACTGAAAGAGAACAAGAACAAAAGATCACACGGATCAGTTCAAACAGAACCTGGCCCCGCCCACTCGCTCTGCAGCAGGTCCTCCGGGTTCTCCTGAAGACTACACTGAAAAAAATCATCAGTAAAATTTACTTTAAAAACAGTTTTACAACTTTCTGCATTTGCTTTTTATTAAAGTAAATTTAATTTCAGATAAATTTAAGTAACTTCAACTTTAGGACTTAAATGTTACACAGAGTAAATAAGTGAACTGAACTTCAGTCAGTCCTTTCTTTTAGTAAACTTTACTTAAATTCTGCATACAATATTACCTAATTACAATTACTTAATTTCATACAGTATTACTCAAATAATTTATGATACATAATATATTATAATTTAAATATTATTAGTTAAAACGCACATATTACACTGTCTCAACACATCAAAGAAGAAGTAGCATTAGGTATAATTAGGAAAATATAAATATAAGTAAATTATAGGATACAGTGTTAACATTAAAATATATAAAAAAAAATTAAGTACACTTGTAACACGATAAAAAATGTAGTACAGTATGTTAAAATATATATTTTTTTACCCAACAAAGTATACTAGAAGTGTGCTACTGTCTCAACACATGGATAGCATGTAATACATTCAAAGAATAAAGGAAGTAAAGTTTACTAAAAGAAAGGATTGATTCAGTAAAATAAATGAAGTAAAGTTTACTAAAAGAAAGGATTGATTCAGTAAAAATAAAGGAAGTAAAGTTTACTAAAAGAAAGGATTGATTCAGTAAAAATAAATGAAGTAAAGTTTACTAAAAGAAAGGATTGATTCACTAAAAATAAATGAAGTAAAGTTTACTAAAAGAAAGGATTGATTCAGTAAAAATAAATGAAGTAAAGTTTACTAAAAGAAAGGATTGATTCAGTAAAAATAAAGGAAGTAAAGTTTACTAAAAGAAAGGATTGATTCAGTAAAATAAATGAAGTAAAGTTTACTAAAAGAAAGGATTGATTCAGTAAAATAAATGAAGTAAAGTTTACTAAAAGAAAGGATTGATTCAGTAAAATAAATGAAGTAAAGTTTACTAAAAGAAAGGATTGACTGAAGTTCAGTTCACTCTGTGTAACTCTATTTAAGTCTTGGAACTGAGTTGAAGTTACTTAAATTTATCTAAAATTAAATTTACTTAAAAAAAAGTAAATGCAGAAATTTTACTGGTGATTTGTGTGTGTGTTCAGTGTGTGTTATGAGTCTGTGTGTGTGTAGGAGTTATTGATGTGGGATATTAAAGGTTAGATGTTGAAGGTAATCAGTTGTAGGATCTCTTGCTGCAGTAGAGGAACACCTGTGCTCTACCTGTGCTCTACCTGTCTGTACCTGTCTGTACCTCTGCTTCCTGCTTCAGAGAAAAGCTGCCCTCAGGTCACCTCTTTCACAGAGTTCTCAATCTGTTAAATCACTCAGTGCTTTAGTGCTTTAACTCACACTGTACCACTTCAAAATAATCTAGAACAGATCTATGTTCCCCTTGTGAAAAATATATATACTTAACTGTACTTAAAAAAAACATATTGTCTAAGTATGCTGTAAATATACTTAGATTACTTAGATACTTAGATATACACAGATTTATGTACTTACATAAAATTATATTATAAGTACATTAATATTATGCTGTAATCAAATGTTTGAAAGTAAAATTTGATCATACTTTTTAAAAAAGTACAATATAGTGTATTTAAAAAATAGTACACTTATAGTTTAATGTAATTCAATATACTTCTAAAATACTTATTTACAAATATACTTTTGTACATTTTTAGCAAAGTGTGCTAAAAACAGCTGTTACAGTAGTTCACTTAAAGTATAATGTATTATGTAACTTTTTAGAAAGTAAATTAAATTACTACCTTGGTAAAATGTTTTTAAAATATATTTAGGTATTACAGTAATATAATAGTTAAAATGTATTTCAATGCTCTGTAATTATAATTAGGTATAATTAGAAAAATATAAATATAAGTAAATTAAAGTAAATTAAAGAATATGAATTAGAGCTTAGATTTTTTGCCCGAACTCGACCTGACCCGAGGCCCGACCTGAAATTGGGTCGGTTCGGGCCGAGATTTACCACCACATTCCTCGAGCCGGGCTCCAGAAAATAGTCTGAGATGTAGGCATCTGTTTTTTATTTATATTTTTATTTTAAATAAAGCTCTGGTGTGATAATCACAATGTTACTAAGTAACCAATTATTATTGTTTACAAAAACGAACCAAATAACGAAAACTGAAAGTAAAACTAAACTAATTTATTTATTAGCGCTGTTTTCACTCCCGCAGTTGTACAGCGGGGGGTGTTGTGCCGATTCTGTCCGTGAAGCGGCAGTCAGATTCAGCACGGAGTCGGATTCGGCACCTCGCGGTCCGCGGTGTTAGGTGTAAGCGCTCGCGCTGGCGGCAAAATACGACAGAAAACACTGAGGGAGCTGCAGAATTATGTATGGGACTAGAATATGAACACGAGGAGATAAAAGAGAAACAGGAGATACAGTGTGTGAGAACCTTTACCTGTGAGTAGCTCATACCAGAAATCACTTTCACTCTCTCTCTCTCTCTCTGTCTCTCTCTCTGTCTCTCTCTCTCTCTCTCTCTGTCTCTCTCTGTCTCTCTCTCTCCCCCTCTCTCTCCCCCTCTCTCTCCCTCCCTCTCTCTCTCTCTCTGTCTGTCTCTCTGTCTCTCCCCCTCTCTCTGTCTCTCCCCCTCTCTCTCTCTCTCTCACGTGAGCGGAAGTGAGTGTGTGAGTGGCTGCGGAGTGTGTGAGCGAGTAGCGGGCTGTTTGCCGGTTGAGTGAGTTTTCTAACCTTTCCATCGTTTCTTTATTCACTGATCTCACTGTTAGGGCTGTTATTCGGGTAGTGTGTGTTAGTGTTAGCGCCGTTATGGCGTCGGCCGGGGGTGGACCTCCTCGCCTGACTTTTAGACACGGTTGTAAATGTTTCCCGGACCCCTCTGTATCAGTAGAGGACTGTTTAATTGCTGTCAGTAAGGAAGTGGGAGCTAAAAATATAAAATCGGCTTCCAGAATGAATAAAGCAATTGTGGTGTTTCTGTCAGAAGTTGAAATGGTGGATAAACTGGTTGAGAAAGGTCTCGTTATTAAAGACGAGTTTGTCCAGGTTTTGGCTTTATCCAGTCCATCCAAACGTGTTGTAATGTCTAATGTCCCACCCGTCGCTTCTGATGAGCTTTTAAGAAACATACTTGAGAGATATGGAAAAGTGATTGGATCTGTTAAAATGATTCCTCTCGGTTGTAAGACCGCGGAATTTAGACATGTCACGTCGTTTAGACGCCAGGCGTCTATGATATTAAACGCGCGCTCTGACCCTTTAAATGTTTCGGTGGCTGTGACAGTGGAGGGAAGGAGCTGCACTATTTTTATTAGCTCTGAATCTATGCGCTGTTTTTCGTGTGGTGAATTCGGTCATATTAGACAGATGTGTCCTCGCAATGCTAATCATGATTCTGAAGCTCGGCCGGGCGATCCGGGGGTGACCGGCGCGGGGGGAGATGCCGACGCTGCTGCCGAGGCGCAGGCCGAGCCCGGCACTGGGCGCGCTGCTTTGGCTGCTCAGGTGCGCGAGAGCGGGGCTAGAGCCAGGCCGGCGGAGCCCGTGTCAGCGGGCGGCGCGCGCATTGATTTGGAAACTGAGCGCGCTGCTCCGGCTCTGCAGGTGCGCGCGAGCGAGGCTGAAGCCGGGCCGGCAGAGCCCGTATCAGCGGGCGGCGCGCACACTGAACCGGGAACTGAGCGCGCTGCTCCGGCTGCTCAGGTGCGCGAGAGCGGGGCTGAAGCCGGGCCGGCTGAGCCCGTGTCAGGGGGCGGCGCGCGCACCGAGCACGCTGCTCCGGTTGCTCAGGTGCGCGAGAGCGAGGCTGTAGTCGGGCCGGCAGAGCCCGTATCAGCGGGCGGAGCGCACACTGAACCGGGAACTGAGCGCGCTGCTCCGGCTGCTCAGGTGCGCGAGAGCGGGGCTGGAGTGGGGCCTGTCCGTGGCGCGCGCAGTGTTGGGCGGCCTGCAGAGGATCAGGTACGGGCCGGTGGAGCTGAGAGTGGTCTCGGTGCTTTTGCCACTGATCGGATGGAGGGGACACAGGAGAGTGTTGCCCGCGGAGAAGGACCAGAGCTGGATCAGTACGCTGTACCTCCCGCCGACCCGGACGTCAGGTCAGTAGTTGATGAATCTGATATGGACTGTGAGGAGTTAGATAGTGTAGCAGACGAATGTGATGGGGCTGATTCTCAGGTTTCAGTAGAATTTACTCCTAATTCTCGGACTGCACTGTATTCACTTTCCCAGATCAACCAGTTTTTAGATAACACTAAAGGCCATCGTAAACCGAAAATTGAACACTTTTTTCCGGACTTACCTTTGTTTTTGGCTTCTTGCGCTGTTGCTATGAGAAAGGCAACTTTGGATGAATTGGATCAGCCAAAACGATATAGGCTGAAGAAAATCATGAGCAATGTTAGGGGAAAACTGCCCCGCAATAGATAATCATGTTTATGGGTTTGTTTATAGCTTCTGGCTTTTCTGCATTTCTTGTTGTTTCCTTAGCACCATGGCTTGTTTTAAACTTGGCTCTTTAAATATTAATGGCTGCCGTGATGCTGAGAAAAGAGCTACTCTGTTTGAATATGCAGTATTAAAGAAAGTGGGCGTTCTCTTTTTACAAGAAACACACTCTGATCATGTAAATCACCCACAGTGGATAAATGAGTGGAAAGGTCAGGCTTTTTTTAGTCATGGATCCTACAATAGTGCTGGTGTAGGTATTTTAATTACAGCTGCTGTTCAGGTACTCGGTGCCACTATGCTTGAGGTTATTGCTGGCAGGTTGCTGAGATTGGATGTGGTTATTAAAGGGCTCCCTTTCACATTTTTTAATGTTTATGCACCTAATGTAGGTGTAGACCGTGTTCAGTTTTTTGGAACACTCCTTGAGTCTGTTAAGGCTGTTTCTGAGGAGAGAATTACAGTGGTTGCTGGTGATTTTAATTGCACTCTTACTCCTGATCTAGACAGAAATCACAGTGAACCGCATCCACGTTCAGCAGCTGCCCTTAAGACTGTGGTTGACTTTCATGACCTAATAGATATCTGGAGGGAGGCTTTTCCAATGGCCAGACAGTATTCTTGGTTACGGGTAAATATGAATGTGATCTCTGGGGCCCGGCTGGATCGGATTTATGTGCGTAAAAATGATAGAGGCAGATTTTCTTGTTCTTCTATTCTTCCTTTCCCACTTTCTGATCATCACTTCATTTCGGTTACTGTATCTCTTTCCTCTATAACAGAACAACGATCTTACTGGCATTTTAATAACAGTTTAATTCAAGACCAGTTGTTTGTGCACTCTTTCACTTTTTTCTGGGAGGTGTGGAGAGAGAAAAAAAGTCAGTTTTCATCTCTTGGTCAATGGTGGGACATTGGCAAATCCCAAATAAAAAGTTTTTGCCAACAATATACTGCCCACAGTACAAGTCGTCTCAAGTGCAAGGTGGAACTTCTTGAACGGGAAATTCAGAAGTCCAGTTGTGGAGTGGATGGCCTGATTGATCCGGGTGATGCTCAATACATTGAGCAAAAGAAGGTGTTGCTGAGAAACCTGCTAGAGGAGAGAGGCCGCGGGGCCCTGGTGCGGGCGCGTTTCATAAAGCTCAATCACATGGATGCTCCGACCACCTTCTTCTTCAGTCTGGAGAAAAAAGCTGTAGAGAAAAGGGCCCTCACTTCGCTACGTTTGACAGATGGGAGAGTGACTGTGGATAAACAACAAATAATGAGACATGCATTGCTGTTTTATCAGGACCTCTACACCACTGAGCCCTGTGACCAGGCAGCTAGGGACTCTTTGCTGAGTGACCTGACTCGTCTATCTAGTCATCACAGCTCAACTCTGGAAGGTTTGCTGTCTTTTGCTGAGCTTACTGCCTCTGTATATGGGCAGTCTGAGGGCAGGGCTCCTGGACTAGATGGCCTAACCGCGGAGTTTTATGAAGCTTTCTGGCCTTTGTTAGGTCCGGACCTGCACTCTGTTTTTCTGGAAAGCATGGATTTGGGTTTTCTTCCGCTCAGCTATCGGAGGGCTGTAGTGACACTGCTGCCCAAGAAGGGAGATCTCAGCTGTCTGAAAAACTGGCGTCCTGTCTCTTTACTTGGACTTGATTATAAGATTCTATCTTAAGCTTTAACTAACAGACTCAAGTCCTGTATCGGAACAATTGTCCATAAGGACCAGTCGTACTGTATTCCTGACCGCTCTATTTTTGACAATCTGTTTTTATTAAGAGACTTGTTTAAATACGCTGAGGTGGAGGAGCTGAGTCTTGGAGCAATATCGCTTGACCAAGAAAAAGCGTTCGATAGAGTGGATCATTCCTATCTTTTAGACACCCTTGAGGCTTTTGGGTTCGGCCCAAATTTTATTTCATGGATTAGACTGCTTTATACTGATGTTTATAGTCTGCTGAAAATAAACGGTCGTCTTACACGGCCTTTCAGTGTTAAGCGCGGTATTCGACAGGGTTGTGGGCTGTCTGGCCTGCTATACTCACTGGCAATTGAACCTCTGCTGGTGGCTTTGAGGAAGCAGCTCAGTGGAATAGCATCTCAGGTACCCAGTAACACAGATGCAGCAACAGTGAAACTTAGTGCTTACGCGGACGATGTCACTGTGTTTGTAAAATCCAATGAGGATATTACTAGTATGGAGCATTGCCTTCAACTTTTCCAAGCCGCTGCGTCGGCAAGAATAAACTGGTCTAAAACCTCTGCGCTTCTTGTGGGCCGGTGGAGGGAGCAGGACGTTCCTTCCCTTCCAAAGCAGTGTTCGTGGCGCTCAGATGGTTTAAAACTACTGGGAATTTACTTTGGAACGGAGACCTTTATGGAAAAAAACTGGGATGGACTGGAAGACAAAGCTGTAGGTAGGCTACAGCGCTGGAAGTGGGTGCTTTCTGAGCTGTCCTACCGGGGAAGGGTGTTAGTGATTAACAACCTCATAGCTTCCATGCTGTGGCACCGTTTGACAGTGTTGAATCCTCCTCGTGCCCTGGTGCAGAGCATCCAGAAAGCCTGTACTGACTTCTTTTGGAACGGTTTTCACTGGCTTTCACCTGGAGTTCTGTATCTGCCTCTGAATGAGGGAGGTCAGGGGTTTATTCAGATTTTGGATAAAGTAAAGGCCATGAGA